>NC_056448.1:25328264-25628621 GCF_018296145.1 Oncorhynchus tshawytscha
GGGATGTAAGAGGTGGAAAGGGATGAGAGGATGAGAGAAGAGACTCATTCTAGGGCACTATAATGAACTTAGTGGTTAGTGTCCGCCCTGATGTTGGAAGGTTGGGAGTTCGATCCCAAACCGAGCCATACCTGTAAAAAATAGGACCTGATGAATCCTCTACTTGGCACTCAGCATTAAGGGGATTGGGGGTAAGGCCCTGCGATAGACTAGCGTCCTGTCCAGGGAATGTACTTGTACATCAAGCTGCCTCACGCTACAGAAACAGGAGATAGGCTCCTGCTCCTATGAGCCATTCTGACTCTACATATTACTTCCTTATATAGGGCACTATATATTGAATAGGGTGCTATGGGATGTATCGCTAATCTCCTCTCTGTCTCTGGCACGTAGGACCTGGCCATGGGTACAGACGCTGAGGGGGAGAAGATCAAGGACCCCATGAGGGCCATCGTGCCCATCCTGCTGGATGCCAATGTCACCACGCACGACAAGATCCGTATCATCCTCCTTTACATCTTCCTCAAGAACGGTGAGATTGAGAGACGCTTGACCTTTAACCCTAACATTTACCCTAACCCTAGCTTCATGTCCACATCCCAGTTCAACCCTAGCCTCAAACACAACCTTAACCCTAACAACTGATCTAGGATCAGATTTTCTTGTTTATTCCTGAAGCTTATTTTAAACCCTACATACAAACGTAATGCAAGCTGTGCAAATTGGCAGTAGTTGCGTATCAATATACAAATTGGCAGTAGTTGCGTATCAATATACAAATTGGCAGTAGTTGCGTATCAATATACAAATTGGCAGTAGTTGCGTATCAATATACAAATTGGCAGTAGTTGCGTATCAATATACAAATGTGTGCAGCGGCGCAATTTGTAATTCATCCAACGATGCAGGATCTCCATTTTGCGTGGTAAACAAAGGGTATAAATGATGGTTTAATGGTAACCTATAAGAGCTTAACAACCTGTGGTGTGTTGTGGGGTAGGCATCACGGAGGAGAATCTGAACAAGCTCATCCAGCATGCTCAGATCCCACCTGAGGACAGTGAGATCATCACCAACATGGCCCACCTGGGTGTGCCCATCATCACAGATGTGAGTCAGCACTTCCACATTCTGTCTATCCAGCCTCCTCTTCCGTCCCTCCTGGAGCTGCAATCAAGGGCATAGATTCACCAACACCTTTTCAACACCTACTACATACCATATCTCTCCCCTGCCCATACTCTCTCTCTCTCTCTTTTTCTGCCTCTCTCTCTATCCCTTTGTTCTCTTCACCCCATGTTCCTCCTCCCTCCTCTAGTCCACCCTTCGCAGAGGAAAGAAGCTGGACAGGAAGGAACGTGTGAGTGCGCAGACCTATCAGCTGTCTCGCTGGACACCACTGGTCAAGGACATCATGGAGGTCAGTTACTGGACATTCACATAGTCTGTGTGTGTGTGTTTGTGTGTGTGGGTTTCTGGCCATCCCAGCTTGTCTTTAGTGTGTATTTTCTAACCGTTCTCTTGCTCTGCCTCTCTCCTTGTCATCCCTATAGGATGTTATTGAAGATAAGCTGGACACCAAGCACTACCCCTACATCTCTACCCGCTCCTCTGCCTCCTTCAGCAGCACTGCAGTCAGGTACACACACACACACACACACACACACACACACACACACACACACACACACACACACACACACACACACACACACACACACACACACACACACACACACACACACACACACACACACACACACACACACACACACACATCATTCTCTACCAACTGCATTGTTGATAAGCTCAATAAAAATGTTAATTGTATAGTGCTTTATGTAAGCAGAGCAGACATTGGCAGGGAAAAGAGCATCATTCTCTAGCCAACTGCATTGTTGATAAGCTCAGTTTTATAGAAGATAGTTATCATGCACACTACCTAGCTTACCACAGTTGTGGTACTGGGAGTTTGAATGTATTGCAGTATAGTCACTGCAATGTATTGCAGTATAGTCACTGGAATGTATTGCAGTATAGTAGCACTATTGAGATTACAAACAATGGAGGGTCGTAGATTAATAGTAATTTGAGCTCCGAGGGGGAGGGGAGATCAATACTCTGATTGGCTGTAGAAGAGAAAAAGGGCGGGACTAAGAGCAGTGAAACTAAACACATATTCTGTTACAGAGAAGAGGGCATTTAATGAAACAAACAGTACTGCAACAGAGGGCTCTGTTCAAATGTAATGCACAAAATAAGGAATAAGGTGCCATTTGGGACACAGCCAAGGTATCTGACCCTCACACTACTACCACAGGGAGAGAGGATTGATGGTGTTGTGGGCACTGGGGAATGATGAGAGGGTGCTGACACATTGACCCCTGCATCCTGCATATCCCTATCCCCTCTTGACCTTCATTGTGTGCGCATTGATCAGATCTGTGCTGCTGAGAATGTGAGCCACATCCACCAGTCATTTCCCCCTCCAATGTTATTGACTTATTGGGAAAGAAGCTCTGGGAATCCAAAGGCAGGCTCAGTTACATGAGCACATCCATGTGCGAGGTGTGGTGAAACACAGCCAAACACGCTCACACACACTGGTTGCAATCCAGACTGACTACATTACAGACGTTAGACTGTGCAGGGAGGCATCAGATTGCTATATCATATGATGTGGTTTGCTGATACATTATAACACTTGCGCATGACTCCCCCCTAGCTATTTTAAGATGAATGCACTAACTGTAAGTCACTCAGGATAAGAGGCTCTCCTAAATGACGAAATTGTAAATGTAATCCAGGCGTTGTGAGATCTGGCATATGTCTGCAATGTATTCGGCCTGGAAGGTGGCGGTGTGTGTTATTGACTCAGTTGGAGACAGACCCTGGAACAAAGACAGGTGGGTCAGATTAGCCAGGTCTCTCCAACTCTCTTCCTAGTTAGATAGACTCATTCCTAACCCAGTACAGCAGTGTTGAAATAGTAAGACTGTGATATTCCACCCTTGTGATTGTGCTTCTCCCTCCCTGGCAGTGCCCGTTATGGCCACTGGCACAAGAATAAGACCCCAGGCGAGTACCGCACCGGGCCGCGCGTCATGGTCTTCATCATCGGAGGCGCGTCCTTCAGCGAGATGCGCTCTGCCTACGAGGTCACGCAGGCCAACGGGAAGTGGGAGGCTATCATTGGTGAGTCTGACACCGGGGGGCGCCACTGGGCGCAGGCCGAGGGGGGATACGAGGGACTCCTCCGTAGGGAGTGTGACATTAGTGGTACATTAACACACGGATTCCTTTCATTTATGCAAGAATGAGGATTCATTTCAAATGGACACATAGCCCCTCCCTCTGGGTACTTGTAGGTCTGAAAAGTCTGGATAGGTAGCCACAATATGGTAATATGTCCACAATGCCCTCTGATAGGCTAGGTGGAATGGCTGATATCTAAACAATTCTTTTCAAGATCTACACAAGGTGCTTTAGGGATGGGGGCTAGGACGTAGATTGTGAAATGGGAGTCCTTCACTAACTGACTGACTCTCGTACATTAGCTACTTCTGTTTTGTCCTCATTCATTGTGGTCAGCACAGCAGAACATGAATACACATGTGTCTGCCATCATCAGTGCCAATGTAACTGTATTCTGTTCCCACTGTGTTGACCACAAGTGAATAAAGAAGAACGAAGCAGAGAAGTCATCCGGATAATCTTTCTCTCTTTTGAGCGTCTACCGCACTCGACCGTACTTCATGAACATTTTGACTCATCCACACACCAACATAGTTGACCTCAATTCGCTTTCTAACTCCCATACACCCACACCATGAATCCCAGTCAGTAAAGGTTAATTAAGCGTAAGCTTATGTCATGACCCTAGTTTGCCTATTGAAGCAATCAACACTTTTTTTTAGTGCTAGACTTAGTGCTAGACTTAGTGCTAGACTTAGTGCTAGACTTAGTGCTAGACTTAGTGCTAGACTTAGTGCTATATCTAGCAACTTAGATGGAGGAAAACGTTATGTTTCTGATGAACAATTACCTGGAATGCCACCTGTGATATGTTTAAACCCCTTTTGGGTGACATGTGTTCCCTGTTCATTGAATGTTGTCTGTCGAGTCAGCCAGTCCTAAGGGAGGGGGTGTCTCCTATGTTGTTTTTGCTGTGCTATGCTTTTGCTTTTGGATTCAGTCTTGTTCTGTCTAAAAACACTGTTGTCTTTGAATTGCAGCTACACCCTGTCTTTTTCTGTGCATCTGGGTTTCGTGTGTGTGTGCGTGTGCGTGTGTGTGTGTGTGTATGTCCAGTATGTGGGTGGTACTGTGCAGTGGTGTGTTTAACCCCTTCTTTTGGAGATGGCAAGGAAGGGGCAGAAGAGAGAAAGTGGCATGGGAGGCATGGCATGTGATGAGAAATGAGCGTGAAGCGCCCTCTGTTCCTCCACAGGTTCCACCCACACCATCACCCCCATCAAATTCTTAACGGACCTGCAGCACCCTGACTTCCGAGAGTCCACTAGGGTGTCCTTTGAGGAGCCAGACGCAGGCTCAGACGAGTGAGACAGACAGAGAGAGGGAGGGAGGGAGAGAGAAATCACACTCTGACAAAGTAAAGGCAGCTGCGCAAAGAAGCCCTTTCTGAACCCCCACAGCACAAGGGCTTTTTTCCCCTCCGTACTCCTCTTACTACACTCAGTACTGTTTAAACTCCGCCCCCCTACCCTCAGGGATGGCTGTCTGGTCCCTGGCTCACTGCATTTCCCAGTTACCTCAAGCTCCACCTCCTGCAGGCCAACACCCAATCACAGCGTGATACAGTGTGATACAGTGTGATTGGTGACCCCCACAGCCAATAGCGATTGGCCATGCCATGCTGCTGACCGATAGAATCGGCATGTGTTGCAGTATCTGTCTGTTGGGCCTTCAGGTAGTGAAGCCTGTGTGAGCTGGCCTTGCTACAGGGGTCCTGACCTCATCCCTGCTGCCCCTCTCCACCTCCACATCATCTCAGCTGGGTGGATTAAATCGCCCTCTCTGCCCTCAGGGCCCTCTCAGCCTGTTTCATACCCTACTTCCCAGAATTAATCCTTTTTTGGCGCAGATTTAATCTACCCCCGAGATCCATCTTTTTCTACTTTATTATTACGATCTAATTATTTTTTATAATTAACACCTTCAAGACAATCAACTTGATTTAGTGGTTTCTTACAGGATAGGTCCTTGAGTTGATGTTGGATTTCAAGAAAGGATTCTCGTTCTTTTCGTTCTCTCTTTTTTTCAACTTTCTCCCCCTCTCCTCCACTTCACGCTCTCTCAGTCCACCAGACATCACATGCATGCTTACATGGCCCACGAGTCATCTGCAGAGAACACCAATGTATGTCCCTACTGCTATCTCCACTCCCTCAGACACTGTGCTTCTCTGCAGACACTGACACTGGGAATGTAGCGATGTTCACTCGATATGCTTTAGCACCTAGAAAAGATGCCACACATCATAAAAAGACTTCACAATTTCCCCCCTCACTTTCTTTCGCATATAGCTCCATATTTCCCCCTAGCAACACCATATGTTGCCCATACAGCATAGTCAACCAATAGTAGACCAATATGGGTTTTGGGACATAAAGACAGGAATATAAAAGCACATCATAGGTCTACTTTTCGAACACCAATATGATCAATTACCACATCACTGCCTAATTTTGGGATTTTGTTTAATTAAGTAAGTAAGATTTTCCCCACACTGTCAAAGATATTTTCCTGCACACTTTGTTAAAGGGATAGTGTGAGATTCTGACAATGAAGTCATTTCTTTCTACTTCCCCAGAGTCAAATGAACTAGTGGATAGAATTTTTATGTCTTTGTGTCCAGTATGAAGGAAGTTAGAGGTAGTTTCGCAAGCCAATGCTAACTAATGTTAGCACAACGACTGGAAGTCAACAGGTACGCTAGCGGTATCCACAAGTTCATCTGACTCTGGGTAAGTAGAAAAACGGCTTAATTGCCAGTCTCGCACTGTCCCTTTAAGCTGTCTCCTGAGTGAGTTTTCCTCAACACATTAGCAAAGGACATCCATTTCGTTCTTGCTTATCTGCTAAAGCTATATCCTTTTCAAACAACTTTTGGTTTTATGGTTTTGGTGTTTTCTTAGTATCGATCACTGTGCAGTATGGACTCTTTACCACATACTGCCACATTCAATACTTCCAGCACAAAATGACCATTGTTTATTTACAAAAAAACAGTTTGTTTCTGTTATCTGGTATTTGGATATGTAGTGAGTGCAACATGTATCAAAGTGTTGTGTTTCTGGCCAGAGGCCTGCAAAGCTGTGTGTTTCAGACGCTGAGAGACAGGAGAGAACCAGGCAAGGCCAGTCCAAAGTTGATCTGTGACTAGTGCTCACCCCAACCCCACCCCACCCCACACTCCCTTACACCCATGATGCCTGCATCCCCATGGTGACCCAACTTAAGATGGACTTGCCTCTTCCTCTCCTGTCTCTGTCTATGCCTATTGATGCTGGGATAAACCACTCCTGATTGGCTGTCATGCCACAGCTAGAAAGGCCTAACTGCCAGGGCCAATTAGATTTACTGAACTTTAATTGAATTCTACCTAGCAACAGGTAAACCTATGCGTCTTCCTTGTTGAGCCAATATGACAGAAACATGCAGCTTTCCTTTAGAAACAAACCGATGAAGAATAACAATACTACTGATTAAACTGTTGAGTAGGTATGGGGAGTAAATCAAAACTTTGGTCCAGCGGTCTGCTTTATGAAGACCTTGGTTTGTCCAAGATGGAGGGTAAGCCATTGACACACTCAACATCTTAGTGACAAAGTGATAAACTAGATGGACAAATGTTTGGTTGACTCCAATCCTATACCTCCTGAGTTATACTGTGTCCGAAATGTGTCTTCAGCTATGAAAAAGTCAGCTCATTCATATTTTGGTGGTGCTGTTGTGTTTAGCTTTCAATTTCACATTTTCATTCACAAGCATAGGCAAAATTACTTCCCTGATGTCATCCAATCAGAGAACGGTTGGACTGAAATCTGCTTTTCTTTTTTTTGCAGCGTTTTGACCAGGTTTTTCATATTGCTGATGTTTGCATGCACTGTGATAAAAGCTTCTTAGGTCACATGCACAAGCTTACAGCTGGTTGGCTGCACTCTCCAATAGGTGTGGTCACAGGGTTCTACCACCAGTGCTTTGCAGCTCACAGAATCCTGCCTGCTCTGTGATGTCTGTGCATGTGCGTTTTTGGCAGGCAGTCCATTACCCCACCAATCTTCTTTCAAACTCTAAAAGGTGTGAATAGCCCACACATCGTATGATAACCAATAATGATAACCAATACATTCTCCAAATGCTGACTATCGACTATGATTTCAAGTTTTTTGGTTGTACGTATATGTTTATCTTATTTCCAACATTTTTTTTTTCTCAAGAATACAGTGGTTTCATCTAAGCATTCAGAGCAAGAGCTGAAAACACATTTTCCTAGCAGGCTTATGTTTGGGCAGCTCTAATATAATGCTCTGTCTGTGTGCTTCCTCTGCTGCGTATCTGTCCACCTCTCTAGGATCAACCCATGTCTTCACCCCCACCGCCCTCCTGGAACAGCTCAAGACCATGAACAAACCAGATGAGGAACCAGCAAGCTAAAACCACCCGACCCCATCTATCTCCTTTCCTCTACCCTACACATCCCCCAGTCATCCTCCCAGTCATCCTCCCAGTCATCCTTCATGAATTGTGGAAACATCTCATCTTGCACGAGAAGAATAAGAATATAAAACAATGATAGCATTGGTGAAAAAAATATATGTTGAAACAGAAGTAAAATCATGTTGCAAGTATTCTCATGTTTTACAATGGATGCAAATAGCAGAACCTACTTAAAAAATGTTTAAATATCAACTAAGGTCATTTGAAACTGAAAGTACCAAATGTAATATTGTATGCTATGAAACCTGCTAGAATGTGTAAAACGTAGAGGTTCTCTCTGTTTGTTCCCTCAGTTTATCTTATTGGTGTGATTTTTATTGGTAGTGGGTGGAGGAGGGATGCCTTACTGGAGTTGGTTGGCACTAGGAAAGTCAATGCAGTAAGATCATATCACTCAACATGCAATATAACTCATCCCTGTCCTATTAGGGGGAAGAATCCTAGCTGGTCAAGACATTTGTATCAGTAGCATACAGGGATGGAACCTAAGGATTTTGGGCACTGACCAGCCAGGCTAGAAGACCGCAATTTTTTACTAGTCCAAAATCTGTGCCATGCGATATTTGAAAATACAACATTTCACTAGCCGTTGGACTAGTTGGGCACATTTTCTACTAGCCCGGTCTGAAAAGTACTAGCCATAGGCTAGCAGGCTAGCTTAATTTCCATCCCTGGTAGCATGCCTGAACATTGTGTGGACTGTTACTGTATATCCTTTAGTATGGCAATACTGAGAACAAGCAACCCAAGAGATCCTTCAGTGCTACCTGTGAGTTAGACTAACAAACAGCCAAACTGACCCTAGGTCTGATGATAGAGAAAAACGGGACTCTGTAAATAGCTACAGAATGGTAGAAGCATCCTTCCTCCAGCCATAAGACTGGAACTATTTACTCACCACATCCTTTTCCTTTTCTCTGGAGAGATTTCACGGTTGAGTGTCAAAAGGCCATTGCTTGCAGATGTTTAAAGAATAATCATAAAGGGCCGATTTGTATTTCAGTATTGTATCCTGTCACATTGTAAGTCTTATCATTGGTTAGTATCAAAATGTTTAACCGGGTCATGCACTGAGTAGTGTGTTGTGTATATGCCATATGTTGATGTTTTAGTGTCCCACTGTTGACTGGTGATGTTTCTGACTGTGAAGTAGTAAAAGATTTCCTTTAAAAAATGCCAATGTGAAGTCACGTGTTTGTGATGTTTTAGCTGTAGCTGTAGTGGTCAACAGGGAAAATAATGAATATCTATATTTTGTTTGTCTGTCCGTTTTATCTTCTGGTACATTTGAACTCTTCCAATGGTGAATGGCTTTGCAAAGAAAATGTAACCCCAATATTTCTATCATTTTATTTCTCCATTTTTCCTCTCTATTGCCTGGCAAAACAGATTGTATATTGATAGCACTATGCGTTTTCTGTTATGCCAACAATTAATTTCATTTTTTCTATTATCAGTTGCTGTTGTAAAGGTTTCACTGTCTATTCAATTAATTTATATCCAAGTTATTTGTCAGAGGGAAGAAATATTAATAAATGAAACATAAGTCTGTCCTAAACCGGTTTAACTTATTGGGATTCTATATTTGCAAGTGTTGAAGCACAAACAAAAGTATACTTCATGTGTACCAATGTACTAAGGCTGTCTAATAAATTGGCTTCCATTACAAGGACAAAAGACTCATCACATTCTTTAGGCCAGGTAGCCATTTGATTATCTGTTCAGGAGTCTTATGGCTTGGGGGTAAAAAACTGTTGAGAAGCCTTTTTGTCCTAGATTTGGCACTCCGGTACCGCTTGCCATGCGGTAGTAGGGAGAACAATCTATGACTGGGGTGGCTGGGGTCTTTCACCATTTTTAGGGCCTTCCTCTGACACTGCCTGGTGTAGAGGTCCTGGATGGCAGGCAGCTTAGCCCCAGTGATGTGCTGGGCCGTACGCACTACCCTCTGTAGTGCCTTGCGGTCGGAGGCCGAGCAGTTGCCGTACCAGGCAGTGATGCAACCAGTCTGGATGCTCTCGATGTTGCAGCTGGAGAACCTTTTGAGGATCTCAGGACCCATTCCAAATCTTTTTAGTTTCCTGAGGGGGAATAGGCTTTGTCGTGTCCTCTTCACGACTGTCTTGGTGTGTTTGGACCATTCTAGTTTGTTGTTGATGTGGATACCAAGGAACTTGAAGCTCTCAACCTGCTCCACTACAGACCTGTCGTGGAGAATGGGGGCGTGCTCGGTCTTCCTTTTCCTGTAGTCCGCAATAATCTCATTAGTCTTGGTTACGTTGAGGGATAGGTTGTTATTCTGGCACCACCCGGCCAGGTCTCTGACTTCCTCCCTATAGGCTGTCTCATCCTTGTCTGTGATCAGGCCTACCACTGTTGTGTCGTCTGCAAACTTAATGATGGTGTTGAAGTCGTGCCTGGCCATGCATTCGTGGGTGAACAGGGAGTACAGGAGGGGACTGAGCATGCACCCCTGGGGAGCTCCAGTGTTATGGATCAGCGTGGCAGATGTGTTGCGACCTACCCTCACCATCTGGGCCGTCAGGAAGTCCAGGATCCAGTTGCAGAGGGTGTTCAGTCCCAGGATCCTTAGCTTAGTGATGAGCTTTGAGGGCACTATGGTGTAGAATGCTGAGCTGTAGTCAATGAATAGAATTCTCACGTAGGTGTTCCTTTTGTCCAGGTGGGAAAGGGCAGTGTGGAGTGCAATAGAGATTGCATCATCTGTGGACGGTATGCAAATTGGAGTGGGTCTAGGGTTTCTGGGATAATGGTGTTGATGTGAGCCATTACCAACCTTTCAAAGCACTTCATGGCTACAGACGTGAATGCTACACTTCTGTAGTCATTTAGACAGGTTGCCTTTGTGTTCTTGGGCACAGGGACTATGGTGGTCTGCTTGAAACATGTTGGTATTACAGACTTAATCAGGGACATGTTGAAAATGTCAGTGAAGACACCTGCCAGTTGGTCAGCACATGCCCAGAGCACACGTCCTGGTAATCCATCTGGGCCCACAGCCTTGTGTATGTTGACCTGTTTAACCTTTCTATGGTATATGGGACGCTAGCGTCCCATCTGGCCAACATCCACTGAGATTGCAGAGTGCCAAATTCAAATACAGAAATACTCATTATAAAAATTCAGAAAACAAAACATATTTTACATAGGTTTAAAGATGAACTTCTTGTGAATCCAACCACGGTGTCAGATTTAAAAAATGCTTTAAGGCGAAAGCATACCTTACGATTATTTGAGAACATAGCCCAGTTGACAAATTATTACAAACAGTAATAATTTTTGTTGTTTTTAGCCTAAATGATCTATAATATTACCAAATGGAGAGCGAGGGAGAGCTTTGTACGTGTATTTGTGTGTGGAGAACAGGTGATCTAGAATTTTTTTCCCTCTGGTTGCACATTTAACATGTTGATGGAAATTTGGTAGAACTGGTTTAAGTTTCCCTGCATTAAAGTCTCCGGCCACTAGGAGCGCCGCCTCTGGGTGAGTGGTTTCCTGTTTGCTTATTTCCTTTTACAGCTGACTGAGTGCGGTCTTAGTGCCAGCATCTGTCTGTGGTGGTAAATAAACAGCCACAAAAACGTATAGCCGGCTCCTGGCAAGTGTGTTAACTGAATTTATCACAATATACTCTTGTTTGGCGTAGAAAATCTGAGACTTCTGATTTCGTGACCAGCTGTTGGTACAAATATGCACAGACCGCCCCCCTCGTTTGTTCTATCTTGCAGCGTGTAGTCCCGCTGCTGAATATCCATGTCGCTCTTTCAGGCAATTCCGATGAAACGCTGGATATTACAGTTTTTAATGTCCCGTTGGTAGGATATTCGTGTCCTGATATCCAGAAGTTTATTGTCCAATGATTGCACGTTGGCGAGTAGTATTGACTGTCCGGCAGCTTCCAGTCGCTCTTTGGGTCCTGACCAGGCATCCGGCTCTTTGTCCTCTGTATCCAGAAGCTCTTCCTTTGTCAAATAACGTGTGATGTCGCTGTCCTGTCAGGTGTTTGGAGAATGTCTTGTGCGTCTTGTTTGTTGTAGAAAAAATCTGTCTAATCTGATGTGAGTGATCACTGTCCTGGTATCCAGAAGCTCTTTGTCTAATCCGAGGTGAGTGATCGCTGTCCTGATATCCAGAAGCTCTTTGTCTAATCCGATGTGAGTGATCGCTGTCCTGATATCCAGAAGCTCTTTGTCTAATCCGATGTGAGTGATCGCTGTCCTGATATCCAGAAGCTCTTTGTCTAATCCGAGGTGAGTGATCGCTGTCCTGATATCCAGAAGCTCTTTTCTGCCATAAGATACGGTTGCAGAAACATTGTGTACAAAATAAATGACAAATAACGCGAAAAAACCCACATAATAGCGCAATTGGTTGGGCGCCCGTAAAACTGCTGCCATTTCTTCCTGCGCCATTTCTTCCGGCGCCACGTTGTTTGTGATACAAATGATATTTTTGTGATACAACAGAGTTGTGCGGTGTCTCCACAACCCGTGTGTAATTGTTTTTGAACAGAAAAACTCTGCTTTGTATCAAAAGGGTTGTGTCAAATGCATAATACGTCAGCTGTACAACTTCAGTGTGTATGGGTCTCTGACAGTGTGACACTCAGGTGACTCATCCGTACCTGCAGTTCATGGCCAAGAGTAACAAGCTGGTTATAACCAACATCAGCCTTACTTAATAACAACTATTAGTACAACTTTTCAAACCATTAGAGACAGGTGCATACTGTAATGTACTCAGTATTACAAGAGAAATATAGAAAACGGTTTCAAGAATGTGACGCTATAAAGTGTTCTGTGTTCTGTCTTAACATCAACATTTATTTGGCTTCAAATCGGAACTACAAATGTTTTACTACAAAATATTTGAACAAAAATCATTTGATAATCAATCACAGTACAAAGGTACACCAGATACCAGAATCTAGATTTCCAAATCTGCATTTCTGAAATCCTATTGATGTGTATTTCTGAAATCTTATTTTTGTGTTCAATTTTTGGATAAAATATTTTCCTGATGTGTACAAGTTTACACTACAGTAACACTGACACCGATTAGTAACCTTATTAACTAAATATTACACACAATACACAAATGATCAAGAACAAAATACAAAACAAATAATTTAGAATCAATAAATTAGGGTAAACAAATGGAAGAAATCAATGTGTGAATAGTTCATCTCCTCACCTGAAGATCCATACCAGTCATTGCTCAAATGTAACACAACAAATGTAAAAAGAATATTCCAGGTTTCAAAGCAAATTAAACAAACAATGAGCATATGTCCGTTATTTTGAAACCTAAATCATTCATATATAAATTATTCAGATTCTAGTGCATTTCATGTGTAAGAGATGAATTTGTGTTGTTTCTATATGATACTTGAGATTGCAATATTGGCACTCCACCTTTGATCTAAAGCTAAAAAAGTAACCTGTAACCTGTATAAAGTAGAGTGTGTGTAGACCCTACCTTACTATCAGTGCTGAGCCACTGGGTGACGATCAAATAGTTCCAAAGAAGCCAGCGGCTTAATGACTGGGTTGAGGTCCTAGTATCGGTACCCAGGCTTCATGTTACTCCACATATCAAACTCTTACACCGAATATTAAGCGTACAGTACATAACGCCACATTTAGAGACATCTGTGTCCTCACAGTGGTTAGTCCAAAGACTTGCCTGGTTGTATTCATTAGTGCAAACCATAACAAAATGTTTTGCAACGGAAAACGGAAACAAGCATTTCTTATTGGACAAATCCAGGAAGTTCCTCCCCGTTTCAGTCAGTTTTCTTCTGCTTGGTGCCTAATAAATACGACCCTGGTGTATTTCTGGTCTGATCCATCTGTGCATGCAGGACTGTGACAGCGCCTTCTGGTGGAGAGCGCAGGTCAGCAGATGGAACGGCCAGATCCACCTCTGACCTGCTCACGACCCCAGAACCCAGAGGCCACACCCCCACTCAGAGACACATAGATGAACTGGGGGTGGGATTGAGCTGCCTTTATCACTTGGCTGGAGTAGTACCTGCAGGGAACAGGACAGATTCAGAACTACACTTACTTACTACTGCTCTTACTACATAGGGGGAGAAAGTGGAATGTTAAACAATGACGAAATCACGACAGAGACTTATGTGTGATTCAAATATTCACACTAATAAAACTATTAGAGGATTAATGCAAAACGTATGCACCTCCAGGATTACTCGTGTTGTCACCACTTAAGTGGTGTGTGTTGTGTGTGTGTGTGTGTGTGTGTGTGTGTGTGTGTGTGTGTGTGTGTGTGTGTGTGTGTGTGTGTGTGTGTGTGTGTGTGTGTGTGTGTGTGTGTGTGTGTGTGTGTGTGTGAGAGTGAGTGAAGGGTACTCACAGAACTGGTGGGCACACTGGCACACACTGGACCAGCGGCACACTGCCCAGCATGGAGGGGGCGGCGCTACAAAGAACATGCCTCTCACATCTCTGTGGGGATGTGGCCGGGTGCCTCTGTCTCTCTCTCTGTCCTTCGGTCTGCAAGTCAGAAATCAACACTGTTGTCAATTAAAATGACAAAGCGTTTATACACAACAGAAAACAGGAATTGAATAAAATCAAATACAATTGTATTTGTCACGCTTTGTAAACAACAGTTGTAGACTAACAGTGAAATGCTTACATACGGGCCATCCTACAATGCAAAGAAAAGAGAAATAGTAGAAAAAAACTTTTACATATTTGCCACATTACAGCCTTATTCTAAAATGGATTAAACAAAATGTCCCTCAGCAATCTACACACAATACCCATAATGACAAAGGAAAACACTTTTTTTTTTTGCTAATTTAATACTTTTTAAAACTGAAACATCACATTTACATAAGTACTCAGACCCTTTACTCAGTGCTTTGCTGAAGCACCTTTGGCAGTGATTACAGCCTTGAGTCTTATTGGGTATGACGCTACAAGTTTGGAACACCTGTATTTGGGGAGTTTCTCCCATTCTTCTCTGCAGATCCTCTCAGCTCTGTCAGGTTGGATGGGGAGCGTTGCTGCACAGCTATTTTCAGGTCTCTACAGAGATGTTCGATCAGGTTCAAGTCCGGGCTCTGGCTGGGCCACTCAAGGACATTCAGGCTCTGACTGGGCCACTCAAGGACATCCTGCGTTGTCTTAGCTGTGTGCTTAGGGGTTGTCCTGTTCGAGGTCCTGAGCACTCTGGAGCAGATTTTCATCAAGGATCTCTCTGTACTTTGCACTGTTCATCTTTCCCTAGATCATCTTTCCATAGATCTTCCCCTTGATCCTGTTTCCCAGTCCCTGCCGCTGAAAAACATCCCCACAGCATGATGCTGCCTCCCCATGCCTCACCGTAGGGATGGTGCCAGGTTTCCTCCAGATGTGACACTTGGCATTCAGGCCAAAGATATCAATCTTGGTTTCATCAGACCAGAGAATCTTGTTACTCATGGTCTGAGAGATCTTTAGGTGCCTTTTGGCAATCTCCAAGCAGGCTGTCATGTGCCTTTTACTGAAGAATGGCTTCCGTCTGGCCTGGTGGGTGGAGTGCTGCAGAGATGTATGGATTTCTGGAAGTTTCTCCCATCTCCAAAGAGAAACTCTGGAGCTCTTTCAGAGTGACCATTGGTTTCTTGGTCACCTCCCTGACCATGGCCCTTCTCCCCCGATGGCTCAGTTTGGCCAGGAGACCAGTTCTAGGAAGAGTCTTGATGGTTCCAAACTTGTTCCATTTAAGAATGATGGAGGCCACTGTGTTCCTGGTGACCTTCAATGCTGCAGACATTTTTTGGTACCCTTCCCCAGATCTGTGCCTCGACACAATCCTGTTTCATAGCAAAGGGTCTGAATACTGATGTAAATAAGGTATTTCTGTTGTTTATTTTTTATACATTTGCAGAAGATTCTAAAAACCTCTTTTCACTTTGTCATTATGGGTATGTAGATTTATAAGGGAATAATTGATTTAGTCTATTTTAGAATAAGGCTAACGTAACAAAATATGGAAAGGGGTCTGAATACTTTCCGAAAGCACTAGCTTGGGGGTAGAAGCTGTTCAGGGCCTTGTTGGTTCCAGACTTGGTGCATTGATACCGCTTGCCGTGCAGTAGCAGAGAGAACAGTTGATGACTTGGGTGGCTGGAGTCTTTAAACATTTTTAGGGCCTTCTTCTTCTGACACCGCCTGGTATAGAGGTCCTGGATGGCTGGGAGCTCGGCCCCAGTAATGTACAGGGCCATACACATTACCCTCTGTAGCGCCTTGTGGTCGGATGCCAAACAGTTGTCATACCAAGGGTTGATGCAGCCAGTCAAGATGCTCTCAATGGTGCCACTGTATAACGTTTTGAGGATCTTATGGCCCATGCCAAATCTTTTCAGCCTCCTGAGTTGGAAGAGGCATTGTCGTGCCCTCTTCACGACTGTGTTGATGTGTGTGGATCATGATAGTTCCTTAGTAATGTGAACCCTTAGGAACTTGCAGCTCTCGACCTGTTCCATAACAGCCCCGTTGATTTGGATGGAAGTGTACAAAGGCCCTCCATTTTGTGTAGTCCACGATCAGTTCCTTTGTCTTGCTGATGTTAAGGGAGAGGTTGTTATGCTGGCACCACACTGTCGGTGATCAGGCCTACCACCGTCGAGACGTCTGCAAACCTAATGATGGTGTTGAAATCATGCACAGTCACGCAGTCGTGGGTGAACAGGGAGTACAGCGTGGCGGTTGTGTTGTTGCCCTCCCTCACCACCTGGGGGCGGCCCATCAGGAAGTCCAGGATCCAGTTGCAGAGAGAGGTGTTTAATCCTAGGATCCTTAGCTTAGTGATGAGCTTGGAGGGCACTATGGTGTTGAATGCTGAGCTGAAGTCAATGAACAGCATTCTCATGTAGGTGATCCTTTTATGATGTTGGGAAAGGGAAGAGTGGAGAGCAATAGAGATTGCCTCATCTGTGGATCTGTTGGGGCGGTATGCGAATTGGAGTGGGTCCAGGGTGTCTGGGATGATGGTGCTGATGTGAGCCATGACCAGCCTTTCCAAGCATTTAATGGCTACAGATGTGGGTACTACAGTGTGTTCTTTGGCACAGTGACTATGGTGGTCTGCTTGAAACATGTAGGATTTACAGACTGGGTCAGGGAGAGGTTGAAAATGTCAGTGAATACACTTTCCAGCCGGTCAGCGTATGCTCTGAGTATGATTCGATCTTAGTCCTGTATTTGCCTGTTTGATGCTTTGTCAGAGGGCGTAGCAGGATTTATTGTCCCGCTCATTGAAAGCTCTAGACTTTAGCTCAGTGTGGATGTTGCCTGTAATCCATAGCTTCTGGTTGGGATATGTAGAGTTGAAGTCAGAAGTTAACATTCACTTAGGTTGGAGTCATTTAAAACTTGTTTTTCAACCACTCCACACATTTCTTGTTAACAAACTATAGCAAGTCGGTTAGGACATCTACTTTGTGCATGACACAAGTAATTTTTCCAACAATTGTTTACAGACAGACTATTTCACTTTTAATTCACAGTACCACAATTCCAGTGGGTCAGAAGTTTACATACACTAAGTTGACTGTGCCTTTAAACAGCTTGGAAAATTTATGAAAATGGTGTCATGGCTTTAGAAGCTTCTGATAGGCTAATTTACATAATTTGAGTCAATTGGAGGTGTATCTGTGGATGAATTTCAAGGTCTACCTTCAAACTCAGTGCCTCTTTGCTTGACTTCATGGGAAAAACAAAATAAATCAGCTAAGACCTCAGAAAAAAATGTGGACCTCCACTAGTCTGGTTCATCCTTGGGAGCAATTTCCAAACGCCTGAAGGTACCACGTTTATCTGTACAAGCAATAGTATGGAAGTATAAACACCATGGGACCACGCAGCCATTATACCGCTCAGGAAGGGGACACGTTCTGTCTCCTATAGATGAATGTACTTTGGTGCGAAAAGTGCAAATCAATCCCAGAACAACAGCAAAGGACCTTGTGAAGATGCTGGAGGAAACAGGTACAAAAGTATCTATATCCACAGTAAAACGTGTCCTATATCGACATAACCTGAAATGCCTCTCAACAAGGAAGAAGCCACTGCTCCAAAACCACCATAAAAAAACAGACTATGGTTTGCAACTGCACAACGATCGTACTTTTGTAGAAATGTCCTCTGGTCTGATGAAACTAAAATAGAACTGTTCGGCCATAATGACCATTGCTATGTTTGGAGGAAAAAGGGGGAGGCTTGCAAGCCAAAGAACACCATCCCAACAGTGAAGCATGGGGGTGGCAGCATCATGTTGTGGGGGTTCTTTGCTGCAGGAGGGACTGGTGCACTTCACAAAATAGATGGCCTCATGAGGGAGGAAAATTATGTGGATATATTGAAGCAACATCTCAATACGTCAGTCAGGAAGTTAAAGCTTGGTCACAAATGGGTCTTTCAAATGGACAATGACCTCAAGCATATTTCCAAAGTTGTGACAAAATGGCTCAAGGACAACAAAGTTAAGGTATTGGAGTGGCCATCACAAAGCCCTGACCTCAATCCTATAGAACATTTGTGGGCAAAACTTAAAAAGCGTGTGCGAGAAAGGAGGCCTACAAACCTGACTCAGTTACACCAGCTCTGTCAGGAGGAATGGGTCAAAATTCACCCAACTTAGCCCCTCTTCCTCTCTCTATCACCATCGCTCCTTCGCTGAGCAGAACTGAGAGAGGAGAGAAATCCAAAGGAACATTATAAAATCAATTAAAGAAGACAATGGGACCCTATTCCTTATATAGTATACTACTTTTGACCAGAGCCCTAAGGGACAGTAGAAATGGCAATGAACCTGTTTCAACAGTAACATGTGTATGATGAAATCTCACTTAAAAAACAAACAAATGGCCAACCTAATGCAATGTGTTGAGCTGAGGGGGTGTGTGTGGTCGTTCTGGGCTGAGGGGGAGCTCTGACAAGACTGGGAGGGTTGGTCTGTCTCAGACTGCCCTCTAGTCACACTTTCAGTCTGCTCACTTCCACTTTTAGAGACTGGATGGCTTCACTGGGACACATGTGCACACATGCACACACAAACAAACAAACACACACACACGAAGACAAAATTAAGACAAAGACTTCATCCAACTACCTATCACACACACACACACACACACACACACACACACACACACACACACACACACACACACACACACACACACACACACACACACACACACACACAGAGTAGAATGAGTACATATAAAGTGGGGATGCTCTGTCTACCTCACAACTCTGTTCAAACTCGATCAGTAATGGTACTTGTTCCAAATACTGTAGTTAGTAATATTGAAGTAATATCGACCACAAGTGTGTTATAGGTGTTAAAACGTATAATTGGCCCAGCTAACCAAATTGATTTGATATTCCAAGCCATACCATATGTGAGTCAACAAGCAGGGTCCACTCATGCAGTGTCACACCATGAGTCAACATTGGGTATGTATTTACCCCCGAGTCTCCACATTTACTAGCTTTCAAGTCTATAAAGAAATCAAATCACACATAATGTATAAATGACTCAGGTTGGTTGGCATTTCACTTGATGTATCAAACTCTACCTGCCCGTGGGAGGCCACACATTAGAAACACCAGCCAACACTGAATGATCCAGATATTTAGAATAAATATAAATATATAATACGTAATAAATATATGGCTCTGGTAGGATCCAATGCAATAACCCCTTTTCCCAGATAGAAGCAAGACGCCAACCAGCCAACACTCTCAGCATAAAAGGAAATTAAAAATCAAACGTCTAATAATTCCCCCTCCTAGATTCTGTTGGGAATTGGAAGAGCTGTCCCCATGGCAGTTTCGATAGATAGATAGATAGATAGAGAGAGCGAGAGAGAGAGAGAGAGAGAGAGAGAGAGAGAGAGACTCACTTGCGATTAGTCAACTGACCAGAGCTCAGGGCCCGAGGGGGATCGCCATGGTGATAGGGTGCAGTGGTGGAGTGGCTTGGCTGGTAGCAGTGCTGGGGATTGGGTGTTCAGGTGGAACGGTCACTCTGTCCCTTATCCTCCCCTGACACAGTGTGGACTGAGTAAAGATGGAGGAGAGATGGAGGAGAGAAGGAGGAGAGATGGTTTTAAAGGAGGGCAGGGGAGAGGTGGAGGATGAAATAAACAGACACTGATAAAGAAACAGCCAAACAGCTAGCGGCCTCCTTGCTTGATCTCAGGAGGGTACATGCTTCTGACACAGAGTAGACTGTGTAGTTACTAGACAGACAGATATTAGTGCCTCATTACACAATGTTTTCATGTGTTCTTAAGTAGGGTTAGAACCGGTTCAGGGAACAGAATCGAAAACCAGAAAATAACAAAATTATTTGAGGGATCTGAAGTGATCTATACTGTTCTAGAACAGAACCTTTCTTTTAAAAGAATGGGAATTGGTTAATAGCTTTATTTTATGTTTCAGGCATTTGTTTCCAGTCCCACAAAAATCCTAACAAAGCGCCTATGCAAAGCCCTCACTCCGTCACTCAAACTTATTCCAGCTGGATATCTTTGCCACTGGGTGTGTGTGTGTGTGTGTGTGTGTGTGTGTGTGTGTGTGTGTGTGTGTGTGTGTGTGTGTGTGTGTGTGTGTGTGTGTGTGTGTGTGTGTGTGTGTGTGTGTGTGTGTGTGTGTGTGTGTGTGTGTAGGCTACCTGCCCCTCCACACTGAAGCATAGGTTACTGTAGCCTCTTGAGAACGTTACATAGATTACTGTAGCCTCCTGACAACGTTACATAGATTACTGTAGCCTCTTGACAACGTTACATAGATTACTGTAGCCTCCTGACAACGTTACATAGATTACTGTAGCCTCCTGACAACGTTACATAGATTACTGTAGCCTCCTGACAACGTTACATAGATTACTGTAGCCTCCTGACAACGTTACATAGATTACTGTAGCCTCCTGACAACGTTACATAGATTATTGTAGCCTCCTGACAACGTTACATAGATTACTGTAGCCTCCTGACAACGTTACATAGATTACTGTAGCCTCTTGACAACGTTACGTAGATTACTGTAACCTCCTGACAACGTTACATAGATTACTGTAGCCTCCTGACAACGTTACAAGCATGATTCCGAAATTAGGGAGAAATGTTTAAAATAATGTATTAAGGATACCATAGTTATCACGTTTCACATTGGATTTATGAACTTTAACGTTTCACATTGGATTTATGAGCTACAAAAAGGTAAGACATGTTTTTAATTCTACTGCTCATCTGCACTACGGTCCAACGTTAAACCAACTCTGAAGTTCAAAGACATTCAAAGTTCCTCCATAGAAGCCCCTCCTCCGTAGGTATAATTCTGTGGGCCTAATTCAGATAATGCATGTCATAACAAGATGCCCAGCACTTCCTGGCAAGCTTCCTCCATCCTCTCTCGCTCTCTCGCTCTCCCGCAAAATGTCAGTTGCATCTTGCTACCTACACTGTGACTGGCAGCACAGTGTGTGTTTGTCTTTCATTATGATTAAAGTGCTGTTACGGCAAAATAAAATGTGCTCTTAACGGCTTTTCTATACAGATTCAATCGCTTACCAGCTCCATTGCAAGCTACTCTATCCACACTGATTGGTGAAGCAATTTTTAAAATGTTTTTTTAAATATATATTTATACATTTTTTTTATCCCCTTTTCTCTCAAATTTCGATCTTGTCTCATCGCTGCAACTCCCCAACGGGCTCGGTAGAGGAGAAGGACAAGTCATGAGTCCTCCAAAACATGACCGGCCAAACCGTGCTTCTTAACACCCACTCGCTTAACCCAGAAGCCAGCTGCACCAACGTGTTGGAGGAAACACTGTTCAACTGATGACCGAAGTCAGCCTGCAGGCGCCCGGCCCGCCACAAGGTGTTGCTAGAGCGTGATGAGCCAAGTAAAGCCCCCAAGGCCAAACCCTCCCCTAACCCGGATGACGCTGGGCCAATTGTGCGCCACTCTATGGGACTACCGGGCACTGCCTGGGAACGAACCGGGGGCTGTAGTGACGCGTCAAGCACCGCGATGCAGTGCCTTAGACTGCTGCGCCACTCGGGAGCCCATGGTTAAGTAATTTAATGTTGAGCTAAATGTAAAATGTTGATTTGCCAGTGGAATGAATGTAGCGTCCTTCTGACCTAGCATTGGCTATCTGAAAACACATAATAGAATTTAGAGTATTAAAAAAAGAATACAATTCAGGAGCTGGTAAGAGTTTATGATCAGCATTTAGAGGCAAAAGGTTGAAAAGGAACACAAAGGCACAATATAAACCAGAGCTTTTTCTTTGGTTCGAACCGGTTCAGAACTTTATTTCGCTGGTCGGAAAAGTGAAACTGAACAAAAAAAACAATGGTTCTGTTCAGAACAACACCATCGGGAAACAATTTGGGTTTCAACCACTGGTTCTAAGTCACTTCATGTAAGAACACATTTTGCAACATAACATATATATGATGGTTATAGACAGAACAGCATGGACTATGGTCATTGCCTTGTCCAAACTCACTGGTACCACTGCCAGCCCAGGGCTGGGGGAATATTGATGCTGAGGTTCTCAGTCCAGGTCTGGGGGAAGCTGGATGCTGAGGCCCCCCCTCCCCTAGTTCTCCCTGAAGACTCTCGTACCCACCTTGTGGTGCTGAGAGGAGAGCCTCCACTGTGCTCCAGCGAGGCGGGTCTCGGAGGTCTTTGTGAGGGGGAGGAGGAGGGGAGAGGGGGTGTGTGTTGGGGCTTCCCTGAGTTCTGCTCCTCTGGAACTGACAGGCTACACAGACTGGAGGGAGGAAGGGAACACAAAGACAGGAACACAAACTGATAAGATTACAAGGGAACCCATAAGCTGTCTGTTTAAAAGTAATGGCACAGGAGTAGATGGCTGCCATTTTACGGGTTCCTAACCAATTGTGCTATTGTGTGTGTTTTTCTGTGTTATTTGTAACTTATTTTGTACATAATGTTTCTGCCACCGTCTCTTATGACCGAAAAGAGCTTCTGAATATCAGGACAGTGACTACTCACCTCGTACTAGACAAAGATTCTTTCTTTACAGAGTCGGACGCGAAGGATTTACTTCAGACACCGGATAAGGCCCAAATCCCCGTCATTCGCTTGAAGAAGAGACAGAGATATCGGGGACATAGGTTGGGTTGCCTTGTAAGGATTCGCCTCTACCATCAGTCCTATTATCCAACGTGCAATCATTGGATAATAAAATGGATGAGGTTCGATCAAGACTAATCTACCAACAGGACATTAAAAACTGTAATATCTTATGTTTCACAGAGTTGTGGCTGAACGACGACATGGATAACATACAGCTGGTTGGGTTTTCTGTGCATCGACAAGATAGAACAGCTGCCTCCGGTAAGACAAGGGGTGGCTGTCTGTGTCTATTTGTAAATAACAGCTGGTGCACGGAATCGAATGTTTAGGAAGTCTCAAGGTTTTGCTCGTCTGAGGTAGAGCCTCCAGCCTCCAGTATTTATGCTGCAGTAGTTTGTGTCGGGGGGCTGGGGTCAGTTTGTTATATCTGGAGTACTTCTCCTGTCCTATTCGGTGTCCTGTGTGAATCTAAGTGTGCGTTCTCTAATTCTCTTCTTCTCTCTTTCTTTCTCTCTCTCGGAGGACCTGAGCCCTAGGACCATGCCCCAGGACTACCTGACATGATGACTCCTTGCTGTCCCCAGTCCACCTGGCCATGCTGCTGTTCCAGTTTCAACTGACCTGAGCCCTAGGACCATGCCCCAGGACTACCTGACATGATGACTCCTTGCTGTCCCCAGTCCACCTGGCCATGCTGCTGCTCCAGTTTCAACTTCCACACCTGACTGTGCTGCTGCTCCAGTTTCAACTGTTCTGCCTTATTATTATTCGACCATGCTGGTCATTTATGAACATTTGAACATCTTGGCCATGTTCTGTTATAATCTCCACCCGGCACAGTCAGAAGAGGACTGGCCACCCCACATAGCCTGGTTCCTCTCTAGGTTTCTTCCTAGGTTTTGGCCTTTCTAGGGAGTTTTTCCTAGCCACCGTGCTTCTACACCTGCATTGCTTGCTGTTTGGGGTTTTAGGCTGGGTTTCTGTACAGCACTTTCAGATATCAGCTGATGTACGAAGGGCTATATAAATACATTTGATTTGATTTGATTTGATTTAGAGTATCTCATGATAAGCTGTAGACCACACTATTTACCAAGAGAGTTTTCTATATTTTTCGTAGCTGTCTATTTACCACCACAAACCGATGCTGGCACTAAGACCACAGTCAATGAGCTGTATACATTCACAAGGCCAGACGGATTACTAGGACGTGTACTGACGTGTACGCACTGACCAACTGGCAAGTGTCTTCACTGACATTTTCAACCTGCCCCTGACCGAGTCTGTAATGTTTCAAGCAGACCACTATAGCCCCTACGCCCAAGAACACCAAAGCAACCTGCCTAAATGACTACCGACCCGTAACACTCACGTCTGTAGCCATGAAGTGCTTTAAAAAGCTGGCCATGGCTCACATCAACACTCTAATTTGCATACCGCCCCAACATGTCCACAGATGATGCAATCTCTATTGCACTCCAAACCGCCCTTTCCCACATGGATGAAAGGAACACCTACGTGAGAATGCTATTCATTGTCTACAGCTCAGCGTTCTACACCATAGTGCCCTCAAAGAACCATGGGACTAAACACCTCCTTCTGCAACTGGATCCTGGACTACCTGACGGGCCACACCTAGACACAACAATCCTCAAAACACAGGGGCCCCTCAGGGGTGCGTGCTCAGTCCCCTCCTGTACTCCCTGTTCAACCATGACTGCATGGTCAAGCACGACTCCAACACCATTATTAAGTTTGCCGATGACACAACAGTGGTAGGACAGCCTATAGGGAGGAGGTCAGAGACCTGGCAGTGCGGTGCCAGGATATCAACCTCTCCCTCAACCTGATCAAGACAAAGGAGATTATTGCGGACTACAGGAAAAGGATGGCTGAGCACGTGCCCATTCTCATCGACGGGGCTATACTGGAGCAGGTTGAGAGCTTCAAGTTCCTTGGGGTCCACAACACCAACGAACTATCATGGTCCAAACACATCAAGACAGTCGTGAAGAGGGCACGATAACGCCTATTCCCCCTCAGGAGAGTGAAAAGATTTGGCATGGGTCCTTAGATCTTCAAAATGTTCTACTGCTGCACCATCGAGAGCATCCTGGCTGGTTGCATCACCGCCTGGCATGGCAACTGCCCGGCCTCCGACCGCAAGGCACTACAAAGGGTTATGCGTACGGCCCAGTACATCACTGGGGCCAAGCTTCTTGCCATCCAGGAACTCTATACCAGGCTAGATGTTAGATGAATGCCCTAAAAATTGCCAAAGACTCCAGCCACCCTATTCATAGACTGTTTCCTCTGCTAGCACACGGAAAGTGGTACGCGCCATGTCTAGGTCCAAAAGGTATCTTAAAAGGTTTTACACCCAAGACTCCTGAACAGCTAATTAAATGGCTACCTGGACTATTTGCATTGACCCCCCTCATGTACCTACATGTACATATTACCTCAATTACCTGGACTAACCTGTGCCCCCTCACATTGACTCTGTACTGGTACCCCCTGTATATAGCCTCCACATTGACTCTGTACTGGTACCCCCTGTATATAGCCTCCACATTGACTCTGTACTGGTACCCCCTGTATATAGCCTCCACATTGACTCTGTACTGGTACCCTCTGTATATAGCCTCCACATTGACTCTGTACTGGTACCCCCTGTATATAGCCTCCACATTGACTCTGTACTGGTACCCCCTGTATATAGCCTGGTTAATGTTATTTTATTGTTGCCCTTTAATTATGAATTTTTTTTTATACTTCATTTTATTTTTGTATGTACTTTCTTAACACTTATTTTTCTTAAAACTGCATTGTTGGTTAAGGGCATGTAAGTGTGTGAGAGAGAGAGTGAGGAATGTGATGTGAGGTTCGGTGAGAATTACAGCCAAGTCACTGACTGGAGAGAGAGGGAAGGAGTAGGAGAGTAGCTCACCTCGCTGTGGCCATCTGGTGGAAGGGACTGGGTGCTGCAGGAGTCAGGTGACCCCTCTCAGAGCACACATCTCGGGTGAGATGATCCTATCCTATCCTATCACGCAGAGGGTTTGAGAGACAATTTACTGCTGGTTTAGAAGATATTGCTGAATTGTCAAGATAAATGAACATCATTCTTATTATTCAACATGATTTTTCATATGCATAGACCTATACACTTTTTCCTCACTTACTAGCTCTGACTTTACTGATTGATAGCTACTTTGAGGAAAAGTGTACTTACTATGCCTATGATATGTGGTTGTCCCACCTAGCTATGGATAAGAGTGTCAGTTAAATTACTAAAAAGTACAAATTCAGATATTTGTTGGTTGAACATGTTTTGGAAACAAGTTAGATGCAATTACATTGTGTTTTCAGTCATGAACAGGATATGGGTGGATAGTGTGCAAAAAGTAATGACATTTTTTCTTTCACAGCAGACACCAGGTAGGTGAATAAGTAGTCAAAAATGTAATGGAAGCTTGATCCAGTCTCTCAAGTAATTGACCTGAGATTACACTCTCCTGGTCCCAGGCTGCAGTTTGGAGCCCCTCCTCTCTGACGCAGTACTCTCCCCCAGACTGGTGAGCCTGCTGCCTCGAGACTTCCTGACCTCTGACCTCTTGCTGTCACTGGCAGACGAGCCATGAAATGCAGGGGATTGGCTGAGGTCTTTAGGGGAACAAAGAACTGATTTGCTGGTCCTTGGTCTTGCCAGTGGAATGAATGTAGCGTCCTTCTGACCTAGCATTGGCTATCTGAAAACACATAATAGAATTTAGAATATTAAAAAAAGAATACAATTCAGGAGCTGGTAAGAGTTTATGATCAGCATTTAGAGGCATTGATGTCCTGGGTCAAATTCATTTGTGCACAGTCAGCACACCGTAGCAAAAGGTTTGGAACGTAAAACGACAACAAGTTCAGATAGTCACTCTCTGTTTCAGCCAGTTTGCTTCCGTTTGGTTCAGTTTGGTTCCTAGTGAATACAACCCCAGTGCAGTGAGTTCAGACTCACCTCTGAGGGAGACATGTGTGGCCCTCCTCCCTCCTGGTCCCTGGGTGTGGTCCCTCTCTTGTCCCCTCACCGCCTGCATGTGTGGCTTCTTCTCCTGCATCAGGAAAGTCATGGTCTCCCTCTGTCAGATCCAGGTCTAGCAGTCTGTGCACCTCCCTGAAACTCTGGTAGCTGGAAGAGACAGAGCCTTTGGATGTGGTATTTACAAGCAAACTGATATTGACATTACTACTACATTGATCAATTGGCTGCTTTTGAATAGTTCTGTACTTCATATACAGACTAGACTTCTTTAAAGGATTCACCCAAATTACAAAATGACATATTTCCTTGCTCTGTAAGTGGTCTATGGACAAGGTAAGACAGCAATCCATGCTTTGGTTTTGTTTACCTCTGGCCACTGTCTCCAAATGGTAATTTTTTATAATTTTTGTCCATAAACAAATGCAAGTCCATATCCCAAATGTTTTGTTTTCCGAATCTCAAAGTGTCTAAAATTGATGGAGTCTTACTGGTACATCAGCAAGCTGAAGTCTCTCTCTACATGTTTGTGTTTGTGACTTAAAGGATCCCTCCACTCCCTCGCTCTCTCCGCTAGCCGAGCTAACCTCCACCCCCCAGACTCCCCAGGCAGAGGTAACACTGGTCTTTGGAGAGAGAGAGAAAGAGAGAGATAGTGAGAGAGAGAGAGAGAGAAAGAGAGATAGTGAGAGAAAGACAGAGAGATAGCGAGAAAGAGAAAGAGAGAGTAAGCAAGACAGAGGTTAACACTCTTTGAAAGGCAGGCCTCCATTCTGTAAGATAGTATAGTATAGAATAGTGAATAATCTAATGTAGTTTATTCAGTAGCTGTGTTGTCATGGTACCTCAGGGAGTGGCATGTGCTCACTGCACCCTTCTGGCATGGAGTAGGGGGTGGGGTAAGGCGGTAGAGTGGGAGGGGCCTCTGAGGTGGGTCGGTCCTGTTCAGTCTGCTCCACCTGCTCTTTGAGCTCCTCCAAGCGCATCCCACACTGGAATATACAGCCCTCCAACTCCCTATCACACACACACACAAAGACAAAACACATCCCACACTGGAATATACAGCCCTCCAACTCCCTATCACACACACACACAAAGACAAAACACATCCCACACTGGAATATACAGCCCTCCAACTCCCTATCACACACACACACAAAGACAAAACACATCCCACACTGGAATATACAGCCCTCCAACTCCCTATCACACACACACACAAAGACAAAACACATCCCACACTGGAATATACAGCCCTCCAACTCCCTATCACACACACACACAAAGACAAAACACATCCCACACTGGAATATACAGCCCTCCAACTCCCTATCACACACACACACAAAGACAAAACACATCCCACCATGGAATATACAGCCCTCCAACTCCCTATCACACACACACACAAAGACAAAACACATCCCACACTGGAATATACAGCCCTCCAACTCCCTATCACACACACACACAAAGACAAAACACATCCCACACTGGAATATACAGCCCTCCAACTCCCTATCACACACACACACAAAGACAAAACACAACGCACACTGGAATGTTCTCATTCCTACCATATGGAACAGCATGTTCTAATAGACCCTTTCTATAACAGTTTAAACACAGTATTGTAGATATCCTGCAGTGTGGTCTCACCTACCTGGGTCAGAGGGGCTCAGCCACTCTCTGCAGTTGGACTCTGTGTTCATCTTGTGCTGCTAGAAGCTAGGGGCAGAAAAGCTAAGGGATACATCACATCATTACTAATACAAAATGGTGGCTATTTAGCACTGGGAGATGCTCCTCTATTTGCAAGACTCAAGGGAGATAAATATCAGAACAATACCTTCATCTGCTCAAACGGTTTGAGTTTCCCTCTCCTCAGGAGCTCTTCAAATGTCTGCACCTGGTGGAGGAATGTGTCAGTCTGCTTTGAGAGAGCCCTCTCCAACTCCAGGGCCCAGGCTTCTCGAGGAAGAGGAGGCCGTTGAGGAGGGACGGACAGGGGAGATTCCACCAGGTCCTTTAGTGTGGAGAGAAAATAGGTTTGCACTAAAGGACAATTGAAACGTGTGAATTGTTGAATGATTTATTTATTAGGATCCCCATTAGCTGTTGCTCATGCAGCAGCTACTCTTGCTTGGATCCACACATGAGAGGCAGAATCAGCTGTCAATGGAGTGTAAGAACATATTTAGACAAAGCAATATCTGTGTCCCAAATTTTATTTGTGTCCCCAATGTTAGCCTTTTACCCATAGGGCTCTTTTCAAAAGTAGTACACTATAAAGGGATTAGGGTGCCATTTGGGATGCAGAGATCATTCAAAGATGACTGTTAGTACCTTGGTGGGCAGCCTGTTTTACCCAAATTACAAAATGACATATTTCCTTGCTCTGTAAGTGGTCTATGGACATTTTAGACACCTGTTTTCCTTCACTGTGTCATGAGGGGAAAAATCAATGCATGCGATTGTTCTATTGTGAACCGCAGAGTCACTTGACTGTATCCCACATGACAGGATGGGTCTATTTAGTGTTGGTCTAGTATTGGGGTTAGAGAGAAATGAAGATTCCTTGGGTTCTACCACCACAAACTCTGTTTGTTACTGTCTAATTCTTTCATTTGACCTACAATACCAATGTGGCTCTTCAGAGGTGCTGAGAATAGTCCAACAACAACAGAGGCTGGTGTTTCTTTTCAGTAGGTAGTGTATTGTGCATGCAGGGTGCCCTCTGAAATAAGCTGTGTACCAAATGGTATCCTATATCCTATAGTGCACCACTTTTGACCAGAGCCCTGAATGGGAATAGGGTGCATTTAGGATGTTTAAACAGACTATAATCATACAGTCCACTGGAGTAATCATAATCATACAGTCCACTTGACTGGCTGCATCACTGTTTGGTATAGAAACTGCCTGGCATTCGACCGCAATGCGCCGCGGCGGGTCATGCACACGGCCTAGTACATCACCCTTTTAGCACAAACTTTTGGACTCATCACATATGTTGCTACTTTTTACTATCTGTTACTTTATTCATAGTTACATGTGTATATCTACCTCAATTACCTCATACATCTGCACATCGACTCGGTACTAGTACTCCGTGTATAGTTATCATTACTCAATGTCTTTTAATATTAATTGTATGTTTACGTTTTACTTTTCTATTATTTCCTTTCTCTCTGCATTGTCGGGAAGGGCCCGTAAGCAAAGATTTCACTGTTAGTCTACATCTGTTGTTTATGAAGCATGTGACCAATACAATGTGATTTCATTTGAGGACTAAATATAACCCCTCTGTCTGCCAGACACAACACACACTACAGAGGGGATGGAGGGAGTGTTCAGTGTTACACTGATCTCAAGCTTAGCATTGGTCAGGGGCTGTGTGAATCAAGCGTCTGAGTAGCAGTGTCCCACCGTCCATGTCATCTTTTCATTGAGATCTAAAAGGCAGAACTGATCCTAGATCAGCACTGGGATGCTTGATCCATACAGCCCCTGGACCTTGAACAGAAAACTCTGTCTTTGTCCAATTGCTCAATGGAAGTTTTGTAGCACATACAGGTATTGTGACGACACATCTGTGTGCTGACAACTTGTAGACTTGTTTACGTGCTGCTGTGTGTTTTGTTGCTAACCTTACTTTGCTACCTGCCAACTTTACGGTTTTTACTTTTTAATTACAGTTTATATTTTTGTTTTTTCCCTTGGTCTACTTTTTTTCATTCAAATTTTTCACTCTGGATGCTTTATCTGGACGTGGTTTGTCAGGACCTCCACCAGCCGATGCTAAGTAGTAACATTAACATGATGCCTTCTAATTGCAGCCGCTGTACTCTGTTCTGGAGAACGATCGCCTTACGGCGAGGATAGCTGTGCTGCAAGCCCAACTTCAGACAGAATCGTTAGGCAAGGGTCATTTACGTGTAGGAAAGGATGAAATACCATCTGTGCCACCAGTAAGTACAGATAGTAGTAAAAATCCCCTCGCACAGTCCCCGCAGCCAGACAACTTTCTCATGGCTTCTGGAAGGAAATGCTATAGGAATGCTCAACCAGTGTCGCTCATTCAGCCGACAGAAACTTTGAACCGGTTCTCCCCATTAAGCAGCGAGTCGGAGTCAGAGGCCGAGCCTTCTCCTGTCTCTACTCCTCCCGTTACGGGGTCTGAGATGTCGGAGACTCCCACCATTAGCTGTGACAAATTGAAAACCCTAGTCATTGGCTACTCCATTACCCGCAGTATCAGACTTGAAACGAATCATCCAGCGATCATACACTATGTACCAGGAGGCAGGGCTACCGACGTTAAGGCTAATCTGAAGATGGTGCTGGCTAAAGCTAAAACTGGCGAGTGTAGAGAGTATAGAGATATTGTTATCCACGTCGGCACCAACGATGTCAGGATGAAACAGTCAGAGGTCACCAAGCACAACATAGCTTCAGCGTGTAAATCAGCTAGAAAGATGTGTCGGCATCGAGTAATTGTCTCTGGCCCCCTCTCAGTTAGGGGGAGTGATGAGCTCTACAGCAGTCTCACAACTCAATCGCTGGTTGAAAACTGTTTTCTGCCCCTCCCAAATTATAGAATTTGTAGATAATTGGCCCTCTTTCTGGGACTCACCCACTAACAGGACCAAGCCTGGCCTGTTGAGGAGTAACGGACTCCATCCTAGCTGGAGGGGTGCTCTCAGCTTATCTACGAACATAGACAGGGCTCTAACTCCCCTAGCTCCACAATGGAATAGGGTGCAAGCCTGCCAGCTTAGTGGAGTCTGCCACTAGCACAGTCAGTGTAGTCAGCTCAGCTATCCCCATTGAGACCATGTCTGTGCCTCGACCTAAGTTGGGCAAAACTAAACATGGCGGTGTTCGCCTTAGCAATTTCACTGGAATAAAGACCTCCTCCATTCCTGCCATTATTGAAAGAGATTCTGATACCTCACATCTCAAAATAGTGCCACTTAATGTTAGATCCCTCACTTCCAAGGCAGTTATAGTCAATGAACTAATCACTGATCATAATCTTGGGCGATTGGCCTGACTGGAACATGGCTTAAGCCTGATGAATTTACTGTGTTCAATGAGGCCTCACCTCCTGGTTACACTAGTGACCATATCCCCCGCGCATCCCACAAAGGCGGAGGTGTTGCAAACATTTATGATAGCAAATTTCAATTCGCCCCGATGTTTTCGTCTTTTGAGCTTCTAGTCATGAAATCTAAGCAGCCTACTCAATCACTTTCTATAGGTACTGTTTACAGGCCTCCTGGGCCATATACAGCGTTCCTCACTGAGTTTCCTGAATTCCTATCGGACCATGTAGTCATAGAAGATAATATTCACATTTTTGGTGACTTTAATATTCAATGGAAAAGTCCACAGACCCACTCCAAAAGGCTTTCGGAGCCATCATCGACTCAGTGGGTTTTGTCCAACATGTCTCCGGACCTACTCACTGCCACAGTCATACTCTGGACCTAGTTTTGTCCCATGGAAAACATTTTGTGGATCTTAATGTTTTTCCTCATAATCATAAACTATCAGACCACCATTTTATTACGTTTGCAATCGCAACAAATAATCTGCTCAGACCACAACCAAGGATCCCCAAAAGTTGTGCTATAAATTCTCGGACAACCCAAAGATTCCTTGATGCCCATCCAGACTCCTTCTGCCTACCCAAGGACATCAGAGTACAAAAATCAGTTAACCACCTAACCGAGGAACTCAATTTAACCTTGCGCAATACCCTAGATGCAGTCTCACCCTTAAAAACAAAAAACATCTGTCATAAGACACTAGCTCCCTGGTATACAGAAAATACCAGAGGCTCCGGACTGGAGACCGACGCTGGAGGCCCCGGCCTGGAGACCGTCGCTGGAGCCTTCGGACTGGAGACAGATTCATTTTCTACCCATCTTATTCTTTAATGCTGTGGGATAAATCAGGTGTTTCTTGGTGGGCTTAAACAAATCTACTGTGAAACAAAAGTGTAAGCCCACCAAGAAACACCTGATTTATCCCACAGCATTAATGAATAAGATGGGTAGAAAATGAATCTGTTTAAGTCATAAGTAAAGGCCTTTCAAAAAGAGGCTGTCATGATTGACAGTGGCACATATTTAACACGTATTGCTTGTTACAGAAGACTACTGTTGTACATTGAATATCCACTAGCAGATTTGTGTAGTATCTCCACTATATCTGTCATGTTACTGTGGTCTTTGTAAAAGTCAATGAACATGTGTGTAGATTATACACTTTTGATCCCCCCGGTGTACATGCACCGAACATCCATAGGCTGGAGCCACCTGGAAGCTCGGTGCATGTACATATAAAGACAACTAAATAGGAAACTCAACAGTGTGTTAGGCCGAGAAACATTATTTAGATGGTTGTTTTATTGGTTGTTGAAAGCTTGAAATGTACACAATGCGAAGGGACCTCAGTCAGAGACATACATACACACATTCCTGCTTCATAGATAACAACCCTAAGGGCAATAAAATAGGGGGTGTGGGGCCATTCTCTTTCAAATGTTCAAACACAGACCCGCCCCAGTTCAACCAGGTCCCTACACATCAATCATCATGACTACTTCAAAGGAATATACATCATTTCACACACCCTCTAAGGCGTGAGAACAGGAACAGGATGCCCTGACCGGATGCCCAAATATGGGCACTCCCTAGAGCACGTGATCACTTCCCGGAAATATATACATAATTTCACACTCCCTCTAAGGCGTAAGAACAGGAACAGGATGTCCTGCCCGGATGGCCAAATATGGGCATGCACACGTCATCCTGACATAGGGTCATAAATCATACGTTTGACGTGTGCCGTCTACTTTATTCTCTCTTGTGCGGGGTGCAGGCACAGGACGCACTGGGCTGTGCAGATGCACCAGAGACACATTGCGCAGAGCAGGCGCAGGATATCCTGGGGCGTAGAGACGTACTGCCGGCCAAATGCACTGAGCCGGCACCCTCCGACCTGGCTGGATGCCCACTCTAGCCCGGCCGATTCAGGAAGCTGGAAGGTAAGCGCACCGGGCTGGAGACACTGTGCACTCCACCGCATAACCGCATAACACGGTGCCTGACCAGCGCATAACACGGTGCCTGACCAGTATGACGCTCGCCACGGTAAGCTTGGGGAGTTGGCTCAGGTCTCCAACCTGACTCAACCAAACTCCCCGCTGCCTCTCGTGCCTGCTCTGTTGCCATGACTCCTGGTAGCGAAGTCATTCCTCCCTCGCTACTTCAGCCCATTTCCATGGCAGGGTCTTGTCCCCTGCCATAACCTCCTCCCATGTCCAAGATGTCCTCCATTCTCTCTTCTCCCGGGCCCAGGATCCCTGCTCCTCCTGGCCACGCTGCTTGGTCCTTTGGTGGTGGGTAGTTCTGTCACGGCCGTCAAAAGAAGTCGACCAAAGCGCAGCGTGGTGAGCGTACATTTTCCTTTTATTTAAAATGTTGCCAACAAAACAACAAACAACCAACCATGAAGCTTACAGAGTTATAGTTCCACTATCAAAAGTCAACTACCGAAACTGAAACGAGGGAAAAAGGGCTACCTAAGTATGATTCCCAATCAGAGACAACGATAGACAGCTATCCCTGATTGAGAACCATACCCGGCCAAAACATAGAAATAAAGAAACATAGAAAACAAAACATAGAATGCCCACCCAAATCACACCCTGACCAAATCAAAATAGAGACAAAAAAGGCTCTCTAAGGTCAGGGCATGACAGTCTCAAATAAAACTGTGAAGGACCTCTGCGTTACTCTGGACCCCGATCTCTCTTTTGGCGGACATATCAAGACTGTTTCAAGGACAGCTTTTTTCCGTCTACGTAACATTGCAAAAATCAGAAACCTTCTGTCCAAAAATGATGCAGGGATTTTAGGTTAGACTACTGCAATGCTCTTCTTTCCGGCTACCCAGGTAAAGCATTAAATAAACTTCAGTTAGTGCTAAACACGGCTGCTAGAATCTTGACTAGAACCCAAAAAGTGTATCAGTGCTATTACTCCAGTGCTAGCCTCTCTACACTGGCTTCCTTTTAAGGAAGGGGCTGATTTCACAGTTTTACTGATAACCTACAAAGCATTACATGGGCTTGCTGGTGCTCTTCCATGCTGTCCCTAGGAGGGGTGCGTCACTTGAGTGGGTTGAGTCACTGACGTGATCTTCCTGTCCGGGTTGGCACCCCGCCTTGGGTTGTGCCGTGGCGGAGATCTTTGTGGGCTATACTCAGCCTTGTCTCAGGATGGTAAGTTGGTGGTTGAAGATATCCCTCTAGTGGTGTGGGGGCTGTGCTTTGGCAAAGTGAGTGGGGCTATATCCTGCCTGTTTGGCCCTATCCGGGGGTATCGTCGGACGGGACCACAGTGTCTCCCGACCCCTCCTGCCTCCAGTATTTATGCTGCAGTAGTTTATGTGTCGGGGGGCTAGGCTCAGTCTGTTATATCTGGATTATTTCTCCTGTCTTATCCGGTGTCCGGTGTGAATTTAAGTATGCTCTTTCATTCTTTCTTTCTTTCTTTCTTTCTTTCTTTCTTTCTTTCTTTCTTTCTTTCTTTCTTTCTTTCTTTCTTTCTTTCTTTCTTTCTCTCTCTCTCTCTCTCCCTAGGACCATGCCTCAGGACTACCTGGCCTGATGACTCCTTGCTGTCCCCAGTCCACCTGGCCGTGCTGCTGCTCCAGTTTCAACTGTTCTGCCTGTGGCTATGGAACCTGACCTGTTCACCGGACGTGCTACCTGTCCCAGACCTGCTGTTTTCAACTCTCTAGAGACAGCAGGAGAGGTACGTGCTGACTCCTGAGGTGCTGACCTGTTGCACCCTTGACAACCTCTGTGATTATTATTATTTGACACTGCTGGTTATCTATGAACATTTTGGCCATGTTGTGTTATAATCTCCACCCGGCACAGCCAGAAGAGGACGGCCACCCCTCATAGCCTGGTTCCTCTCTAGGTTTCTTCCTAGGTTCTGGCATTTCTAGGGAGTTTTTCCTAGCCACCATGCTTCTACACCTGCATTGCTTGCTGTTTGGGGTTTTAGGCTGGGTTTCTGTACAGCACTTTGTGACATCAGCTGATGTAAGAAGGGCTTTATAAATATATTTGATTGATTGACACACACACACACACACACACACACACACACACACACACACTTATATAGACTGCCTTGGCTTCCAGGCGCATCTGATCAATTGTGTTCTCTGCCTCAGCATACTTGGTCAGCAGCCTGTTGTAGTCCTCCTAGAGAAAAGAGGGGGCAGGAAAGAGAGAGGAGGGAGGATAATAGTCAAGGCCGTGAGCTGGATAGAAAGTAGAGAAGCACTATTCTGAGCTAGACAATTGGAGTGTCAGCGTGTCAGCGTGTGGAAGGCACGGAAAGTTGTTTAGCCTTTGCGTCTGAGTATGTCAGAGTGCTTAGGAATCAGACTTAGTCTGAGTCTGTCAGAACGCTAAGGAATCAGAGTAAGTCTGAGCGTGTGAGAATGCTAAGGAATCAGAGTTAGTCTGAACGTGTGCCTGTGGTGTGGTCCTACTCTCTGTGTATGTACCTGCAGCTGCTGTACCAGAGTGCTGGCCTGTTGTGGGCATCTGAAGTCCTCTGGCACCGTGGAGTTTAGGGGCCTGTGGGGTCCATTGGGGGGTGAGGGGGTCCGTCTGTACTGCTCAGCAGCACCTCTCTCACTATGTCAGCAGTGGACTTGAAAACAAGTGCGGGCTCGACTGACAGAGACCTCTTTCTGGGGGAGTTTTTGCTCTTGGGGGGTGGAGGGTGTAGCCGCTTATGGGGAAGCGGACCCTGGGCTCTACCTTGGAGAAGTCTGGGGTGGGTCCCTCTCCTGGGGTGGGGTGGGCTGTCTCATCTTCCTCGGAGAGTGAGAGGCGGGTTGCCAGTAGTTAGTGCCTGACTCATCCTGTAGGCTCTCTTCACCCCCCTTGTTTCTCTATCTGAGTCGGTAAGATATCCCATGCTCAGGAAAGATGGCTGCTGGTTAAGGGGAGGTCCTAGGCTTGAGCTCCTCTCCCCCTGCCAATGAGGCCTGGGGGCATGGCTCATTTGGCTGCTGCGGGATTCCGGAAGGCTCTCTGTAAAGGTGGGTTCCTCCGGGAATGTCTCAGCTTCAATCCCGGGAGCATTAGCCAACTCCTCAGAGGAGAAGTGGAGGAGGTAAAGAAAGGTACAACCTCTGGGAGGGGAGGAGGGATACATGGGGGATGGACTGAGCAGGTCAGGTGGGAAAAGGGAGGAGAGGTCTTCAGACACACTCTCTACCAATCGTGTCCTCCCTCTGTTGTCACTCTCTACCAACCGTGTCCTCCCTCTGTTGTCACTCTCTACTAACCGTGTCCCCCCTCTGTTGTCGCTCTCTACCAATCGTGTCCTCCCTCTGTGGTCATTCTCTACAAACCGTGTCCTCCCTCTGTTGTCACTCTCTACTAACCGTGTCCCCCCTCTGTTGTCACCCTCTACCAATCGTGTCCCCTCTCTGTTGTCACTCTCTACCAATCGTGTCCTCCCTCTGTTGTCACTCTCTACCAACCGTGTCCCCCCTCTGTTTTCACTCTCTACCAATCGTGTCCTCCCTATGTTGTCACTTTGTTGTCACTCCCTCTGGGTCCAAGGCTCCAGAGTACCAGGGCAGATCATCCTCTCCATTCTCCACTCCCTCCTCTTCTCCCTCCTCCTCTTCTTCCCCCAGACCCACATTATGCAAGGCGTTCTCCAGTCCTATAATCCCATTCTCATCCATCTGGCTGTGGAAGTCCTCTTCTTCCTCTTCTTTCCTGTCCCCACCTTCCTTCTCATCCCCATCCCACCAGTCCACATCTGAGTCTATGGAGCTGTAGGGAGAGGGGTGTTGAGGAGCAGGGGTCCAGAACAGAACCCCTGCCCTGGTACTGCGCCCTCTGGTCTCCATCCTCTCTCTCTCTGGTTCTCTCTCTCAAGTCTGACCTCTAGCCATAGGCTGCTCTGGTGCTCCTCTGAAGCCCACCTCCCACAGCCATGGCTCAGAATCTAGCCTTCTGGACCTGGCTGTAGGTCTGTTCTTATGGAAAGCTTTGTCATGGGGGCACTGGATACCCTGAAGCCAAATGCAGTAATATTACAGGATTAGTGAGGGAAGCCTAACTCACTTTGCCCAGTACAACACATTTCAAATGCAAGCACACACATATTCACAGGTTGCATTATAAATGTCACCCTTTCCCCTACATTGGGCACTACTTTTGACCAAGGACTTTAGGGAATAGGGTGCCATTTGGGATGCTCCCACAGACACACGGTAATGCTGCGTACACACCAACATCTGGGGAAAGTCAAATGCAGCATTATACCACTGCATCCCTACTTCTCTGAAGACAGATGTGACTTCACTACACTGAAAACTGCAGGCCATCTTTGAGGCAGTAAGGCCGTCATTCAATCATTTGATGCAGAACACAGAGCTAATGAACTGTGATTAAAGAGCAAGGAAATGAACAGTCTGTCTTCATCCTCATACACAGCTGCTCCCTACTGTTAACATGGAAGCATCTTAATTAACAGATAATCATGTGTCACTCCTTCAGTATGCCCAATATTTCATGCTTACGTAGGAGGGCTTTTTCTCTCTCTCTCTTTTTAAACATTTTTTGGGGGTTAATGTTTGCTTTATTCAGAGACAGACTATAATATGGGGAGACAGATTAGAGAGAGACAAAGGGTGGGAACAGGGATTGAACCCCGGTCTCCCAAGTCTGTGTTTAGACCCCCAGACCATGTGGCCTGCACAAAAGAAGGGCTTTCATACAGGAGAGGGGAATGGGGATATTAATTCCTAAAGGTAATCTTAGAAGAAATAAAGATCCATGTTTCAGTTAAACTATGCAAATTATGAAGATCAATTGACTTATCAAATTTAATTGCTCAGTTATGAGAGATATTGCATAGGGCTATTTAGGCTAGCAATGGGAACACATCTGGGGTTTATATCAAGATAAAATTATTTTTTGATGTCATGGAGTCTTTGACTGTCACCATAGCAACAGACAACACCAAACCCTGCCTTACTGAGCTCGGAGAACAACAGGCCTCAAAGCTGCACTTCTTATCTCTACCTTCAGCCAATCAGCATTCACACAGCATTGACTCATGGACAACAAAAAAAGCATGGAGAGAAGACAAATGAGAAGTTTCTGGGGGTTTGAGTGTGAAGCAGCTATAGACTCATCTGTATGAGTGACACGTACCTCCTCACCATACTGGAGTGCACTTTCATGCACTTCAAAATACCTCACACAAGAATATAAACATTCTACCTGTGAATGTGTTGTAGGACAAAGAATGGAACAGAATCTATTAGGATAACAAATCAGTTTTGCAAGACACAAAGATCCAGAAGTGTTTGAAGAATATATTGTTACAAACAATATGTCTAACAATAAGCAACATCTAAAAGTGTAGTTTAGAGATATGAATATTCAGATGTTGTATGTTGAATAAATGTGAAAATGTGCATTTCAGAATCTAGACATACTCCATATTTGAGAAAACACTATAATAGGGTCTTACAGGAGGCATGTATAGGTCTAAAAATGGCCTAAAATGGCCAATTTCATCATGATTTAAAAAAAATGGTTTGTGATACCAATGTAAAAAGCATGTTAAGCATCCTTCCTCTCAATGAAATTGCTATGTGAGATTTGCCAGAACAATCTGAGATGCCAGCAGACTCATATAGCCCCTCTGGCCTCATTTCATAAGCATATGTATGGAGAGTCTCTCTCCACAGAGGAGAAGAGGCAGCTGGGCTGACGCAGCATGAGACAACTGAGACAACTGGGAAAACACAAGCACTTCAGGCAGATAAACAACTTCGGGGCATTTTTCAATGCTAATTTCAGATCCGGGACATAGTTCATTAGTGAATATCAGACTTATTTTGATGTAGCCTAGATCGGATGCATACAAAATAAACAGCTTATCTTAAGTAGGACTATAAATTGAAACTGTAGGATCATATCTTTGATACATTGATTAGGCTAGTCTGCACATCTTCATTCGTCAATAGAGCAATATAGCCATTCTGTTGATTGTAAAGCATAAAGAATGTGGACTCACCTGTGGCTTAAATCCAAGCGACGTGTCCATACGGCCCTGAAACCATACTCCAAGATTTTATGTGGTCAGGCTGGGGTATTAAACCATGCAAGGTTTACCTACAGCTCACAGACAGACAGGGCTGATCTGTTGAGCACACCCACTAGTACCTCTCCACAAGAGCCGCATAGAGCCACACTGACATCTAGGCCACTCCTTGGGGTGCCAGGGGAGCTGTCTCTCTTTGAGACTGGGATGACGGGAGCTGCCAAGCTAGGCTAATTAACACCCCTGCCAGCTAGGCTCTCCGCGATGACAGACTCCCAGCCCTCCCTCCCAAAGCTGACAGACATCAACGGAGCCAAAAGCAACACATTTCAGTTTTGTTAGGCTGAAGACGAGAATTCTGATGATTCTATGAATCTATTTGAAGCCTCAGGATATCACTCAAGCTGAGAGAGAGCCCAGTCCAGTGAATATTAGCTAAGATGACCTGCTAAATATCTAAGCAACATAGGCTAATCTTCTTACGAGGCAAGGGGGAGAGATAAGGATGTGCAGACAGTCACAGAGCAGAATTTGTTGGGTGCTCATGCTAGGAGAATGACAAACAGGCCTGGGCCTAGTGCTGTGAATAATGCTCAAAGTTTTAACTTAGCAAAACCAAAGTTAGGGGACCACAGTAGTTTAGGTGACTAATACCAGGTCAACTTATTACAAAATTCCCAAGTCTCCAAACTGCCTACCCACAAGATTTTCCATCCTGACAACATGCTATATCAGTTAGTCAAGGTTGATCAATGTTTAGTGAGACGAGGACAACAGTCCCACTGATGCAGTGAAATTAGGAGAAACATTACAGGGTGTCAGTGGTTCCTTGACTCCACTGGGGTAAAGCACACAGAGGCCGCCCAAGAGAGCCCATCAGACTTGTCAATTGTTCACACTTGTGTAGTAACATTGTAAAATGACTATGTAACAACAAAGTAATATATAGATACTACTAATGTACAGTATGACATTTTTACATAACATTTTAGGAATAGCTTTGCATAGCACAATGGAGTTGGGAGGTTTTATCACACAAACACACACACACACACACACACACACACACACACACACACACACACACACACACACACACACACACACACACACACACACACACACACACACACACACACACACACACACACACACACACACACACACACACACACACACATGAACACTACAGATTCTAAACTTACCTTGTGCTTCTTAGGTTATATCATCCAAGGCAGTCATAGCAGGAATTCAGAGAGACAGTGAAATTGCAGCATCGGCAGACTTAAAAGTAGCAGGCCTTAGTTGCCTTGAGAACTGCATACAAAAAAAGACTCACCCCAATGTCACCAAGCGACCATGCGGTGCATGGCAAAACATGACTTCACTCAATGCCACCTGAGTAAACAAAAAGACTGAGCTATAGCTAGGTTCAGTTTCAATTCAGTCAGTGACCATAGCAAAGAGTATACATTTTTATCTTAAAACCTGTGCTATAATATCTACATCTATTCTGCCTATTTATCTATTCTTTCTCGGGCATGAACGCACTCTCCAAGTCGCTCCAAGTCCCGAAAAATCACTATTTGAATTCCCATCACTCTCTATTTTAAATGTCTAGTCATAACTTATTAAAAGTAGATTACAGATAATTCATGGTTAACGCAAATGAACTGGGTTGTAAATACCTGATCGTGGACAATAATGTAAATCTATCAGGAAAAAGGTGAAAGAGTATTGTTGGATAATTCTTCCGTTCTCGTGGCATGGCACAGATTTTCAAAGCTAAATGTTAGCAAGAAACCAAACAATAGAGAGAAGTACCGATTGGTTCGCTAGGGGGCAGGACTTTCTGACTGGTTTTTCCCAAAATAAAAATGTGCAGTAAATGCATATGAAAATGTAGACATAATAATATAAGTGCTCCTCCTGTGAGTCAGAGATCAAATGCTTCTCTCTATAGCCTCCCGGATAGATATAATCAGTATATTATAATAATTATCAGAATTATGTATCAACACCAATGATGTGTATGGGTTAATACATATCATTCATTGATTATGACTCAAATGATAAAGGGGGAAATAAAACTGTTCAGTATCACTTCATCAACATGAGGTCGGCATTTTCTTATATTTTCAATGCCATGTATTATTGTTCCTCTAGATGGCACCCTTAGATGAATTACTGCAGAAACGTTCTGTGTCTGTTGTGTCTCTTATTCTACATATAAAACATTAGCAATTATTTTCCACATGAATGAAAACACCCATTATTCCCACACATTATGTGTATTAGTAAGGTTTGACTCCAAAAGACTGCTGATCTAAGATCAGGACCCGTAATCATAAAGCATCTCAGAGTGGGAGTGCTGATCTAAGATCAGGACCCGTAATCATAAAGCATCTCAGAGTGGGACTGCTGATCTAAGATCAGGACCCGTAATCATAAAGCATCTCAGAGTGGGACTGCTGATCTAAGATCATGACCCGTAATCATAAAGCATCTCAGAGTGGGACTGCTGATCTAAGATCAGGACCCGTAATCATAAAGCATCTCAGAGTGGGACGGCTGATCTAAGATCAGGACCCGTAATCATAAAGCGTCTGTCTCAGAGTTGGAGAGCTGATCTAAGATCAGGACCCGTACTCATAAAGCTTTATCTTGGCCAGGTCGCAGTTTCAAATGAGAACTTGTTCTCAACTAGCCTACCTGGTTAAATAAAGGGGAAATAAATAATAACAATTCAGAGTAGGAGTGATACTGAATGCTAAGGGGAGCTGGGGGTCTCCTTGCCCCCCAGCAGCCAAATTGAACGCTATTGTGACGTTTTATTGATAACAACCTGTAAGTAGCACAGGTTCATGTGTTTACTACATGGCCAAAAGTATGTGGACATCCCTTAAAATTAGTGTATCCGGCTATTTCAGCCACACCTGTTGCTGACAGGTGTATAAAATTGAGCACACAGCCATGCATTCTCCATACACAAACACTGGCAGTAGAATGGCCCGTAAATGAAGAGCTCAGTGACATTGAATGTGGAACCGCCATAGGATGCCACCTTTTCAGCAAGTCAGTTCGTCAAATTTCTGCCATGCTAGAGCTGTCCCGGTCAACTGTAACTGCTGTTATTGTGATGTGGAAACATCTAGCAGCAACAACAGTTCAGCCTCGAAGTGGTAGGCCACACAAGCTCACAGACCGGGACTGCCAAGTGCTGAAGCACGTAGCACGTAGCACGTAAAAATGGTCTGTCCTCAGTTGCAACACTCACTACCGAGTTCTAAACTGCCTCTGGACACAACATCAGCACAAGAACTATTCGACGGGAGATTCATTAAATAAGTTTCCATGTCCAAGCAGCCAAACACAAGTCTAAAATCACCATGCGCAATGCCAAGTGTCTGCTGGAGTGGTGTAAAGCTCACCGTTCTCGCCTAGAATGTGTGTATGTGATAAATCACACTCCACCATCTGGCAGTCTGACGAACAAATCTGGGTTTTGTGGATGCTAGGAGAACGCTGCCTGCCCGAATGCATAGTGCCAACTGTAAAGTTTGGTGGAGGAGGAATAATGGTCTGGGGCTTGGTTCAGGTTAGGCCCCTTAGTTCCAGTGAAGGAAAAACCTTAAAGCTGCAGCATACAATGACGTTCTAGACAATTCTATGTTTTCAACTTTGTGACAACAGTTTGGGGAAGGCCCTTTCCTGTTTCAGCATGACAATGCCCTTGTGCTCAAAGCAAGGTCCATACAGAAATGGTTTGTTGAGATCAGTGTGGAAGAACTTGACTGCTATACACAGTACCCTGACCTCAACCCCATCGAACACCTTCGGGATGAATTGGAACACTGACTGCAAGCCAGGCCTAATCACCCAACATCAGGGCTTGACCTCACTAATGCTCTTGTGGTTGAATGGAACCAAGTCCCCGCAGCAATGTTCCAACATCTACTGGAAAGCCTTCCCAGAAGAGAGGAGGCTGTTATAGCAGCAAAGGGGGGACCAATTTCATAATAACCCCATGATTTTGGAATGAGATGTTCATCTAGCAGGTGTCCACATAATTTTGACCATGTAGTGAATGAGCAGAGGGGAGAGATACATTAGAATGACCAGTCTACGGCTGCATCCAAAATGACAACCTATTCCCTACACAGTGCATTCGGAAAGAATTTAGATGCCTTCCCCACATTTTGTTATGTTACATTCTTATTCTAAAATGGATTAAATACTGTTTTTTCCTCATCCATCTACACACAATACCCCATAATGACAAAGCGAAAACAGGTTTTAAGAAATGTGTGAAAATGTATAAAAAATAAATAACAGAAATACCTTATTTACATAAGTATTTAGACCCTTTGCTATGAGACTCGAAATTGAGCTCAGGTGCATCCGGTTTCCATTGATCATCCCTGAGATGTTTCTACAATTTGATTGGAGTCCACCTGTGGTAAATTCAATTGATTGGACATGATTTGGAAAGGCACACACCTGTCTATATAAAGGTCCCACAGTTGACAGTGAATGTCAGAGTTAAACCAAGTCATGAGATCGAAGGAATTGTCCGTAGAGCTCCGAGACAGGATTGTGTCGAGGAACAGATCTGGGGAAGGGTACCAAAAAATCTATTCAACACTGAAGGTCCCCAAGAACACAGTGGCCTCCATCATTCTTAAATGGAAGAAGTTTGGAACCACCAAGACTCTTCCTAAAGCTGGCCGCCCAGCCAAACTGAGCAATCGGGTGAAAAGGGCCTTGGTCAGGGAGGTGACCAAGAACCCGATGGTCACTCTGACAGAGCTCCAAAGTTCCTCTGTGGAGATGGGAGAACCTTCCAGAAGGACAACCATCTCTGCAGCACTCCACCAATCAGGATCAGGAGTGGCCAGATGGAAGTCACTCCTCAGTAAAAGGCACATAACAGCCCGCTTGGTGTTTGCCAAAAGGCACCTACAGGACCCTCAGACCATGAGAAACAAGATTTTCTGGTCTGATTGAAACCAATATTGAACTCTTTGGCCTGAATGCCAAGCGTCACATCTGGAGGAAACCTGGCACCATCCCTACGGTGAGGCATGGTGTTGGCAGGATCATGCTGCAGGGATGTTTTTCAGCGGCAGAGACTGGGAGACTAGTTAGGATCGAGTGAAAGATGAACGGAGCAAAGTACAGAGAGATCCTTGATGAATACCTGCTCCAGAGCGCTCAGGACCTCAAACTTGGGTGAAGGTTCAACGACCCTAAGCACGCATCCAAGACAACTCAGGAGTGGCTTCGGGATAAGTGTCCTTTGTTGGCCCAGCCAGAGCCAGGACTAGAACCAGATCGAACATCTCTGGAGAGACCTGAAAATCGCTTTGCAGCAACGCTCCTCAACCAACCTGACAGAGTGTGAGAGGATCTGCAGAGAAGAATGGGAGAAACTTTCCAAATACAGGTGTGCCAAGCTTGTAGCATCATACCCAAGGAGACTCAAGGCTGTAATCGCTGCCAATGGTGCCTCAACAAAGTACTGAGTAAAGGGTCTGAATACTTATGTAAATGTGATATTTCCAAATTGCAAAAAATGTCTAAACCTGTATGTTTTGTCATTATGTGTTATTGTGTGTAAATTGATGAGAGGAAAAAACGATTTAATACATTTTAGAATAAGGCTATAGCGTAACAAAATGTGGGAAAAGTCAAAGGGTCTGAATACTTTCTGAATGCACTGTATATAGTGCACTGATTTTGACCAGCACCTTACAGGCCCTGGTCAGAAGTAGTGCACTATATAGTGAGCAGGGTGCCATTTGGGACAGAGCCCACATCTGTGTTGTTTCCAAGTCCATGCCACAAGACAGGACACCTGCCTCTCCATCATATTCGCTGATTAATCACCCTGTCATTGGATTGGACTGATTCCTTTCATCATCTCTTCCCCTCTGAATTACTCTGTAATATGGGTTAAAGAGAAAGCCAGACTGTTATTAACATCAGATCCAGGGGCAGTAATAATAAGTAATCCCAATACATTTTTTTTTTTTAACTTTATTGAATTCCTCAAAGCCTGATATGACGTGGGGAGACAATTACGTTGGATGCTTGGGCATGGTTGAATGGCTTGGCATCAGAGTAGACAACTGACTGTATGTCTATAATATAATCACATTTATGTGGTGTAGTTAATGTGTTACTAAGATTGTTTGGGACATTTCAAGACATGTTATCAGTGTTTGAAAGAGTCCCTGTGTGTGGAGTCATGCCTGAGTCAGTGTGTGTGGAGTCATGCCTGAGTCAGTGTGTGTGGAGTCATGCCTGAGTCAGTGTGTGTGGAGTCATGCCTGAGTCAGTGTGTGCAAAAAGAAAGTTCACTGTAGACATTACGCAACGTCTCAGAGCATGTTAGAAGCAGAACGTGGATTGACCAGTGTGTGAGTATTTGTTTTTGTGTAATGTGTGTGTGTGCCTTTCCCTCTCTCCTGCATCGGGTCAACCTGTGTAATGTGTGTGTGTGTGTGTGCCTTTCCCTCCCCCCTGCATCAGGTCAACCTCTTTTGCTCTCTGATCCTTGCTCTGCATTCTCTGCCTATCTCCAGTGCAACAACGTAGAAACAACGTTAGACACAGTACACCTTCCTCTCATCCCTCTCTCTGAAAGGCTGTCTGTGTCATATGCACAGTGTAAAGATACGGCTCAGAGAACAAAGCCACCATTTCTGAAGCTATGTAATTCCTCCCAGATAGCAGTGTTTAATAGTGACTGCCTTGTGGATAGGAGTAGGACACACTCACACACTCCCACACACACACTGAATGTTAAGCATTTGAGGTGGCATTGGCAGGGAAAAGGGCAGTCTTCTCATGATTGTGTCTCATACCCTAAGTATGCATACAGAATACTATTGCATCCCAAATGGCACCCTATTCTCTATATAGTGCACTTCATTTTACCAGAGCCCTATCGGTCCTGGTCAAAAGTAGTGCACCATAAGAAAAGGGTGTCATTTGGGATGCTGCATAAATATACAATGATTGAAATGATGGAAAATCTCTATTATCTGAATGGGGTGAACAAAGCACTTGTATGTTAATGGGCATCAAGAGAAACCTGACTTAAACTTGATGGTTATTGTTGCTACATCAATAACTTCTATCTGTCCCTTTCTCTGTCTGTCGTTCTCTCTCTCTCTCTGTCTCTCTCTCTCTGTCCGCTATAATGCTAAAACTCCCCTGAATGGCACATGTACCGCTTCACTCTCTCTCCCCCTCCCTCGCACACCCCCTCTCCCCCCAGAGAGGAAACAAATAATCCCCCACTACTGCACTTCTCAGTTCTTTCATTGGTCTCTCTCTCGCTCGTGCTCTCTCTGTGTCTCTCTGTGTCTCTCTGTCTGTCTCTCTGTCTCTCTGTGTCTCTGTGTCTCTCTGTCTGTCTCTCTGTCTCTCTGTGTCTCTCTGTCTGTCTGTCTCTCTGTGTCTCTCTGTGTCTCTCTGTCTCTCTGTGTCTCTCTGTCTGTCTGTGTCTCTCTGTCTGTCTCTCTGTCTCTCTGTGTCTCTCTGTCTGTCTCTCTGTCTCTCTGTCTCTCTGTCTGTCTCTCTGTCTCTCTGTGTCTCTCTGTCTGTCTCTCTGTCTCTCTGTGTCTCTCTGTCTGTCTTTCTCTCTGTGTCTCTCTGTGTCTCTGTGTCTCTCTGTCTGTCTCTCTGTCTGTGTCTCTCTGTGTCTCTCTGTCTGTCTTTCTCTCTGTGTCTCTCTGTGTCTCTCTGTCTCTCTGTGTCTCTCTGTCTGTCTTTCTCTCTGTGTCTCTCTGTGTCTCTCCGCCTCTCTCTATTTCTCTTTTCCTCTTCCTGATTGCCATGACTTGCTCCTCATTCCTGTTCAATTATTGGATAAAGTGCTTCTTCAAGTTCTTAGCATCATCTCTCCATCAATCCACAGTGACTTCTGCCTGTTTGTGTGCTTGTGTGGTAAGATGGCATGCCTGTGTGTGTGTGTGCTGGGCCACATGTGTTCTGGGAGTGTGTATCGGAGAGAGCTTCTGCAGCAGTTTCCTTTCCCAAATGCCTCATTACTACCTCTCAGTAATTACTATGTGACGCAGGCCCCTGCAAGCCCCTTGTGTAAACACAAATAGTACGGCTGACTAGCACTGCCAGAGAGGGCAATTAAAACACAATCATCTCCATTACTCTTCACTTGGGGACACATTTGCAGAAAAGGGACCTAACAGTACACTTTGAAGAATTCTACTTTTTAAGCATGTAAGATAGTAGGTTTCTATAATTCATAGATTTTCTTTATGTATATATTGTATAGTATCTATATTTGTACATTTACAAAAACAAACTGTCATTGGAAAATGGTGTTTCCTCCTGCCTCTTCCATCTGCTGGATGGAAGGCTGGCTTGCGTCCCACCTTATTCCCTATTTAGTGCACTACTATTTACCAGGGCACATAGGGTTCTGGTCAAAGGTAGTGCGCTATATTGGAATAGGGTGCTATTTGCGACACAGCCTGTGTCTCTTGCGTGTGCTGTTAGTCTCTCAGACTGACGCAGGTTAGTAGACACTGACCGCTAACTGACCACTAACGGACCGCTTCAGGAGCATATCTTCTGCCAGAGCTCTAGTGCTGATGGAGTCATTGTCCAATTGTCCATTTGAGATCCACAGGATGAAGCCACTAGCCAACACAGAAAGAGTGACAGTACATGAGATTGCCATAAACACATAAAATAAGGTGTCCAGAGAGATGACTGCTGCAGGGAGTATCCTAAAAACCAAGGTCACAAGGATGGTGAAAGTCCATGAAAATCAGAACTTCTCAACTTAGAGTGCAACTGTGTCCGTGTCTTGTTTTGGGGCTAAAGCTGGAGGATGTTGAGGATGGTGAGGCCAGATAAAGGTTGGTAGATGAACCCATGTACAGAACAGTGTGTAGGACTATGCCGCTTTGCCCCCACAGCCACCCCCTGTCCTCTCCAGCTCTGTAGCCCCTGTCCCTCCTTCCTCCATGATAAGAGTCTCTCTCTCCTTCACTTCTTCCTTTCCTTCCTCCTACAGTGCCACGTTGAACTCTGTGACCAGGAAGTCCACGTGTTCTCTCTCTTTGGTCTTGAAAGCCTCAGCGATGAGGCGCGCTGCGTCCCTGTGCTCCCGGCCCCTCAGGGAAACCCCGTTTACCTCCAGGATTACCTGACCCACCTGCAGCTGCCCGCAGTTGTGTGCCGAACCGCCCCTCTGAGAGAGAGAGGGAGAGAGAGAGAGAGAGACCTAGAACATTTATTTGTGATAAAGAGAGCACAAACAGACGACAAACACTCGTTGGCACATCGTCACTGTTACAATTACTAATAAACCAGGAAGCAAAAGGACCTTTGTGATCTCATCTCTCACCACTGTTCCAGTCCCTCAGCTCAAATCAAATCAAATTGTATTTGTCACATGTTTTGTAAACAACAGGTGTAGACTAACAGTGAAATGTTTACTTACGGGTCCTTCCCAACAATGCACAGAGAAAAATAGAAGAAAAAAACTCGAAAAAATTATAACACGATGAATAAATACACAATGAGTAACAATAACTTGGCAATATACACGGGGTACCAGTACTGTGTTGATGTGCAGGGGTACGAATGTATGGGGGTAGATATATACATATAGGTAGCCATCTCATTTGGAACGTTCACATGGACTGTGATGACCTGAGACTAAAGATACTACAAGAGTAAAACCAAAGATACTGGTAACTAACCCAAGATATATCACCGGCATCGTTTCCAATGAGAGCAAATTAAGCATAGTGGGCAAAACAAGCGAGCAGGTGGGCAAAGCCAAGCACGAGCTAGCAAGATCCTAGCTAGCAAGATCCTAGATGCTATCCTAGCCTTATTTTAGCATGTATTTGCATATTTCCGTTAGGGAACGCCTTCTCTGTGAAGGCCTTCTCCTTCTTAACAACACCATTTTTTGCAATTTTGGCAAAGGGTCAAGCCTACAAAACTTTGACTCTATTCGTAACAGACTGTAGTTTTGGGAACTGAAAACTGTATTGAGATCGAATGTTTCATTGATGAGAAGAATGTCAGCCAAGTTTCATCTAGCTCCATCTTCTCCCAGTTTTATTTTATTAATTTTTTATATCAAAAGTCAAAAGGCCTCCTGCGGGGCTGGGATTCATTTTTATTTTGTACAAAATATATATAAATATAGGACAAAACACACATCACGACAAGAGAGACAACACTACATAAAGAGAGATCTAAGACAGCAACACATGACAACACAGCATGGTAGCAACACAACATAACAACAACATGGTAGCAACACAACATGGTAGCAGCACAAAACATGGTACAGACATTATTGGGCACAGACAACAGCACAAAGGGCAAGAAGGTAGTGACAACAATACATCTGGCAAAGCAGCCACAACTGTCCGTAAGAGTGTCCATGATTGAGTCTTTGAATGAAGAGATTGAGATAAAACTGTCCAGTTTGAGTGTTTGTTGCAGCTCATTCCAGTCGCTAACTGAAAAGAGGAGAGACCCAGGGATGTGTGTACTTTGGGGACCTATAACAGAATGTGACTGGCAGAACGGGTGTTGTATGTGGAGGGTGAAGGCTGCAGTAGGTATCTCAGATAGGGGGGAGTGAGGCCTAAGAGGGTTTTTATAAATAATCATCAACCAGTGGGCCTTGCGACGGGTATACAGAGATGACCAGTTTACAGGAGTATAGAGTGCAGGGATGTGTCCTATAAGGAGCATTGGTGGCAAATCTGATGGCCGAATGGTAAAGAACATCTAGCCGCACGAGAGCACTCTTACCTGTCGATCGATAAATTACGTCTCCGTAATTTAGCATGGGTAGGATGCTCATCTGAATCAGGGTTAGTTGGCAACTGGGGTGAAAGAGGAGCGATTACGATAGAGGAAACCTTATCTAGATTTAACTTTAGTCTTCAGCTTTGATATGTGCTGAGAGAAGGACAGTGTACCGTCTAACCATACTCCCAAGTACTTGTATGAGCTCTAAACCCTCAGAGGTAGTAATCACACTTGTGGGGAGAAGGGCATTCTTCTTACCAAACCACATGACCTTTGTTTTTGGAGGTTTTCAGAACAAGGTTAAGGGTAGAGAAAGCTTGTTGGACACTAAGAAAGCTTTGTTGTAGAGCATTTAACACAAATGAGCCAGCTGAGTATAAGATTGTATCATCTGTATAAATGGATGAGAGAGCTTCCTTTTGCCCGAGCTATGTTGTTGATGCACTATATTTGGTTCTAAACGGATGCTTCAGATTTCTACATCTTGACAGACATCAAGCTAAACTAAATTTACTACTTACTATAAGACTATGTTGGTGCTGTTTAGACCCAGGGAGCATCTATTGAAGATTTGATGCAAAAGTATATGATCCTGAATTAAATGAATCTGTTAGGAATTGTGAATGGTTGTGAATACTTTATTTGTGTATTAGTGTGAGTATGGTGTGAGTAAGTAATCATTCAGGAAGAGCCAGAAACATAGGGCTCTATTTTAACAAACCTAATGCAATGGTAAATCTAAGCGCAGGAGGTAGCGTTATAGGTTGAGGATCATGTCAGAAATATTTATGCTATTTTCACTATCACAATTATCGGCAAAAAACTTGGTGGCATTGAGCAAAAGGTCAGGGTTCTGATGAATAAAAAAGTTGTGTGTGTGTAGAGGCTTGGCCCCTCACTGGCCAATCAAAACATGCACAATGGTGAAATATGTGGTTGCTTCAAGTTGTGTATTTATTGCCTTGGAATCAACTCCAATTCCGATGTTAGTCCGTTAGAGTTTGTTAAATGGCTTACTGGAACGTAATAACAAAATGTAGACCTGTCTTTGCTAAATTTGTTGCCCCATTTGCAGTCCACATTGTTCTAACTAATTGTATGGCTTTAACAGCACTCACACTGATACAGGGGCTAGGCCTAATGTACATTGTATTATAGCTGAGCATGGACATGGCAAATATTGAAAATAAGCTAGATTAAATGAATTATTGATGAGGTGTAAAAATAGAACAAATAATTCTAATCAAATACTAAACGAAACAACTTGTTTTAAATAGGCTATGTCACACTTACTGGCACCATCATTTCTCCCCGCGGGCATATAGTATTAAAACAATGTAAACAATGTAGCTGGATAAAGATCCACTATAAAGAGAAAGGGAGAATGTCCACTCACTGTCATACTGCTCCCAAATAGGCCTGTGTTTTCAGAACATAATCGGAACTATTTTACAGATCAGATCGTATTCACACATCTTCAGAAGTTGCATTCCAAGCGCACCACAGACGTTGTCACGATAAAACCAGGAAGGTGAATCATTCTATGTTTGGTTATAATAGAACTAAACGGAAAAATAAGCAATCTATTCTTAAAAACCCCCAGCAATAAATAAATGTAAAATGTAATGAATGATATCATGAAATCACCAACATTAAAAAGACACACATTGCTGTTGAACCAACCTTCATTATAGTAGGCCTAAGGGAAGGCTTCGGTTTTCAACATATGAAACGGAAAACTAGCCATTTTTACAGGTTGCAGATAACTTCTAATTACGAGGTTCCCCGGTATCTTTCGTTTCATGATGGGCATGGACATGTAGCCTACATCATGGCGGGGGTTTAACGTACATCAAAAACGGGACCTGTATGGCTAAAATAATGTGGGCCTGCCTACAATGCATAGATAACAAGAGAACACAGCTTTGGTGATGATATTTTAACAAAGCTTTGGTGATGACATTTTAAAAACCCTTTGGTGATGACATTTTAATAAAGTTTTGGTGATGACATTTTAAAAACGCTTTGGTGATGACATTTTAAAAACGCTTTGGTGATGATATTTTAATAAAGCTTTGGTGATGACATTTTAAAAACCCTTTGGTGATGACATTTTAATAAAGTTTTGGTGATGACATTTTAAAAACGCTTTGGTGATGACATTTTAAAAACGCTTTGGTGATGATATTTTAATAAAGCTTTGGTGATGACATTTTAAAAACCCTTTGGTGATGACATTTTAATAAAGTTTTGGTGATGACATTTTAAAAACGCTTTGGTGATGACATTTTAAAAACGCTTTGGTGATGATATTTTAATAAAGCTTTGGTGATTAAGATTTACTTCCAAGCGGTCTCAGGAGGCAAACCCTTTATCAACAGTATTGACTACTCCGCGATTGCATTGGGCATCAAAAGCCTTCATTGAAATTGAAACCTCCCATGCCTGTCTGTCACTCGCTCGATTGCCTGTCTCTCTCTCTCTCTCTCTCTCTTCCTCCCCTACCTCCCCTTCTCTGCAAACTTTCTCAGTCTAAATCCCCTTTATTATTATGTACCATCTTCTCTTCCATCTCTCTGTATATCTCTCTCCCCTTCCTAGCTCCCTATCTCCCTCCCTCCATTGCTCTCTTTGATTTTGAATATGCTGATTTCACGGTCAGAGCCTTTGTCGCTCCGCTCGCAATCAGCGGCTCTTTTATTTTTCATTAGCCTCTCACCAAAGCATATTTTGAGCGGGAGGGCTTTCAGTGGTTCTCTGAACTCCACAGAACAGCACAGCTCCCTTCCCAGCCCTCCTCTCTCCTCACTCTTTAGGTTAATCAAAAGAGACACAAACAGACCTGAACAGAGCAGAGCTACAGCCAGGTACGGTGGTATTACCCTCAGTTCAGCCAACCCTTTATTTCACATAACAGTCACTGCTCTCAGTGGATGTACTCCTTCAGGTAAAGGGAGAGAACATGATCAACTCTTATCCTCTTGATTAAACAAATGAAAGGGTGCTTGGAACCCAAAAAACACATTTAATGTACTCTTACAGTTAGACATTCATGTAAAGCACCTGGCAAGGGTAAAGGGCAATATTTACCTGAGCTGGACTTGAACTAGCCACACCCACGGACGTCTAACCTTAGTCACGACATCACAGGGTTGATTTTTGACCCTATTGCCATGGCTACTGTAATATTTAAATGTAAACCCCTAATTGTTTGCAGGGGTTTTTCACAAGCATACCATTAAAACACGGAACATGCTGCATAAATAATGGGGCCGGGGGAGATGGCTGCCGGGGGAGATGGCTGCCGTTTTACGGGCTCCTAACCAATTGTGTGTGTTTTTTTGTATTATTTGTAAATGATTTTGTACCTAATGTTGCTGCCACTGTCTCTTTTGACAGAAAAGAGGCTCTGAAAAGTCAGAACAGCGATTGCTCACCTCATACTGGACAAAGATTTGTATTTAACAAGTCGGACGCAATGTCATTGGCATGAAGAAGAGACGGCGATAATATATCGGGTAGATAGAACAGCTGCCTCCGGTAAGTCTGTGTCTATTTGTTACTAACAGCTGATGCACAAACTCTAATATTAAGGAAGTCTCAAGGTTTTGCTCGCCTGAGTATCTCATGATAAGCTGTAGACCACACTATTTACCAAGAGAGTTTTCATCTATATTTTTCGTAGCTGTCTATTTACCACCACAAACCTATGCTGGCATTAAGACTGCACTCAACGAGCTGTATAAGGCCATAAGCAAACAAAAAAATGCTCATCCAGAGACGGTGCTCCTAGTGGCCGGGGACTTTAATGCAAGGAAACTTAAATCTGTTTTACCTAGTTTCTACCAGCATGTGCAACCAGAGGGAAAAACTCTAGACCACCTTTACTCCATACACAGACACGAGTACAAAGCTCTCCCTCGCCCTCCATTTGGCAAATCTGACCATAACTATATCCTCCTGATTCCTCTTACAAGCAAAAGTTAAAGCAGGAAGTACCAGTGACTCGTTCATTACGGAAGTGGTCAGATGACGCAGATACTAAGCTACAGGACTGTTTTGCTAGCACAGACTGGAATATGTTCCGCAATTCTTCCGATGGCATTGAGGGGTACACCACATCAGTCACAGGTTTCATCAATAAGTGCATCGATGACCTCGTCCCCATAGTGACCGTACGTACATACCTCAACCAGAAGCCATGGATTACAGGCAACATCCGCACAGAGCTAAATGATAGAGCTGCCGCATTCAAGGAGCGGGACTCTAATCAGGAAGCTTTTAAGAAATCCCGCTATGCAATCAGACGAACATCAAACAGGTAAAGCGTCAATAATGAGATTGAATCCTACGTTCGCCTGATGTGGCAGGGCTTGCAAACTATTACAGACTAAAAAGGGAAGCACAGCCGTGAGCTGCCCAGTGACACAAACCTACCAGATGAGCTAAATGACTTCTATGCACGCTTTGAGGAAAGCAACACTGAAGCATGAGAGCACCAGCTGTACTTGATGACTGTGTGATCACGCTCTCCATAGACAATGTGAGTAAGACCTTTAAACAGGTCAACATTCACAAAGCTGCAGGGCCAGACAGATTACCAGGACATGTACTCTGGGCATGCGCTGACCAACTGGCAAGTGTCTTCACTGACATTTTCAACCTGTCCCTGACCGAGTCTGTAATACCAACATGTTTCAAGCAGGCCACCATAGTCCCTGCCCAAGAACACCAAGGTAACCTGCCTAAATGACTACCGACCCATAGCATTCACGTCTGTAGCCATGAAGTGGTTTGAAAGGCTGGTCATGGCTCACATCAACACCATTATCCCAGAAACCCTAGACCCACTCCAATTTGCTTACCGCCCCAACAGATCCACAGATGACGCAATCTCTATTGCACTCCACATTGCCCTTTTCCACATGGACAAAAGGAACACCTATATGAGAATGCTATTCATTGACTACAGCTCAGCGTTCAACACCATAGAGCCTTCAAAGATCATCACTAAGCTAAGGACCCTGGGACTAAATACCTCCCTCTGCAACTGGATCCTGGACTTCCTAGCGGGCTACCCCCGGTAGTAAGGGTAGGTAACAACACATCTGCCACACTGATGCTCAACACGGGGGCCCCCCAGGGGTTTATGCTCAGTCCCATCCTGTATTCCCTGTTCACCCATGACTGCATTGCCATGCATGACTCCAACACCTTCCTTAAGTTTGCCGATGACACAACAGTGGTAGGCCTGATCACTGGCAATGATGACACAGCCTATAGGGAGGAGGTCAGAGACCTGGCAGTGTGGTGCCAGGACAACAACCTCTCCCTCAACGTGATCAAGACAAAGGAGATGATCGTGGACTACATCGACGGGGCTGTAGTGGAGCAGGTTGAGAGCTTCAAGTTCCTTGGTGTCCACATCACCAATGAACTATCATGGTCCAAACACACCAAGACAGTCGTGAAGAGGGCATGACAACACCTATTCCCCTCAGGAGAGTGAAAAGATTTGGCATGGGTCCTCAGACCCTCAAAAAGTTCCACAGCTGCATCATTGAGAGCATCTGGTTGCATCACCGCCTAGTATGGCGCATGTACGCGGCGCATGTGACAAATAAAATGTATAATTGCTTAGCATTGTCTCATTGTCTCAGGCCCTCTGAGTGTCAGAGCCCTGCTATAGAGTCTATTCTGAAGGTTATAATCATCCCTGGTAAATCTGCCAGTCCTCTGGAGTGGAGGAACAATGGCATGGCAGCCAGGGATCTCAGTTTGAGTTCTCTTCCAGTGTGAAACCACAGACTTATCTGACAGAGGCTGTGTTGTGTAGCCATGTGTGGAAGAGGAGGCGGCACGGGCCAATGACAGTGCAGAGTTGCAGAACACAGAGTACCATGGCTAGATCAATTCTGACAGGTGCAGGATATTGTCTGGCAAGCTGTCATTTCGGAGATGACTTGAAAAGGGAGGGGTGAGAGGGGTGAGGGGCATGAGGGTTTATTCTAGGCTGTTTGAGACCCACCTGTATTGTGACGATACGTGGCAGGGGCTGGCGAGTGTTGGCACCCCCTTCGATGGCGATGCCCAGGGTGCTGGCACTCTTTGCCACCCTCACCAGTGTGGAGGTACGCTCCAAGAGACCCGGCTGCAGAGAGAGAGAGATAGAGAAGAGAGGGGGCATAATATAACTCAGCTTTTTACTCAAATATTCACCCTGGAGACCCATGAGCTCTTTTCTTTTGCACCTTTGTTACACATTGGTCCACCCATAAAGGTAGGAACCAATCAACAATTTTCCCACCACCTAACCACTAATCAGCAATAAGCATAAAGGGACAGGCAGAGGAAACAAGAGACCTCTAGCGCAGTATGAGATGAGATGGAAGTGATTGAATAGATGAGAAATCATTGAAAAGACAAAAATGTATCAATGAGCAAAGAAAGAAAACTGTGTGTACATAAAGAAAGAATAAAACAGAAAGAAGTTAGGACAGTTAGGATTGAGAACAAGCTTCAGATAGAGTGAGCAGTGACAGAGGACAACCCAGCTCTGTTTGTCTGTTTCTCTTCTTGTAATCCCTCCCTTTCAGCTCCATCCATCCATTCATCCATCCATACATCTCCCTCTTTCTGTGTCGTCTTTCTCCCCGCTGGTGTGTCCTCCTCACCGGTTTGGCGGTGCTGTCCCCACGTGCCCCCTTGGGGTCTCGTGGGGGGCGTGTGTGGGGACTGCTTTCCCTGCTGAGTCGCCCCGACTCGCTAATGTCCACCCCGCTGTCCTCGCTCAGTGTCTGTCCACTGTCTGACAGCTGGGACAGGGTGGCACCTTGGAGGGGATGGGTGCAGAAGGTTAGAGACTGGCACAGGGACACACTCAGGCAGAAATACATACACCCATGATTACACATAAACATGCACTTCCTCTTATTTGTGTAACCAATCCTTCACGTCCAAATCTGGTCTCGTGGTTTTCGGAGTCCAACTCTAGCTTTTCCTCCAACCTACTCCCTCCATGCCTCTTACCTCGTGACTGGGGCAGGGACCGCACCTTGTTGACGTCAGACTCTGCATTGGGCCTGTGGACCTCCACCATGACAAAGTGCTGTTTGTTGGAGCCAGAGGAGGCCTTGTCCGGGCTGTGTGGAAGGAGAGGGGGTGTGGATGGGGCAGGGAGTGGAGGGGGAGGGGGTAGATATGGGGAGGGGGTGGCAGGTTTGGTGGTCTTAATAGATGACTGGACTCTAGGGAAGGGGCCTATGGCGTGCTTGTTGACCATGGAACACTTGGAAGTTGCCATCTCCTTCTTAAGGGGGACAGAGGGGTCCCTCTTATGGGGGACGGAGGGGTCCCTCTTATGGGGGACGGAGAAATCCTTTTGGAGGTGGACCTTGGGTGAGCAGGGGGACCCTTGGTTCCCCCTCTGGTCCTTGGGTGGGTTATGGGCAGGGGCGGTGAAGTAGAGTCCAGAATAGGAGGATTCGGAGGAAGGGCGTTTTTTGACCTGGTCTCGTCTGCTGAGATGCCTCTGCAGCCCTGGGGGGGGTGGGGGGTTGAAGGTGGGGGGAGATTCGGATGTGGAATGCACCTCATCCTAAGATAAGAGGAGAACAAACAGATCACATTCCTTTCATCCCACAAAACACTCATATACTACAGCACATCTCTGGAATCTCCTCATTCCACACACACACACACACACACTACCAATTATCACGCCTCAGAATTCAACACAACTCATTCAGTTAGGCCAGGATTCAGTTGAGCCCCACAGCTAAACATGGTCTTTGTGTAACCTCAGGTTACACCTTCCCAGTCCGCTGTGTCCCCGGCAACAAGCTCTCCCCTCCAACCAAAACCAACTGAGAAATGAACAATGAAAACAGCAACAGGAGCGGGGAGAGAATGAATGAAGTGATTCATGGGTTTAAAAATAGCAAGAGAAAGCAATCAAAACCAACACAAATATGTTCTGGCTGAATGGAGTTGAGGTGTTTTTAAGACTCTTCAGGTCTTTGCTTTCTGTGTCCCACATTACATCGCCTTGGAACCAACACAGCCTCCTGTCGACATCGGTTACCGTTGCTCTGGTAACTGTGGTAGGTATTCTTGTTTGTGTTTGTGTGTTTCTGATTAGAGCTTTTACCTCAGGTGTCAGACAGAGAGCAAGTTCCTCCTTAGTAAGGAGGGAGGAGGAGGAAGAGGAAGCGGAGGAAAAATGTATGCTATCCTCTAACTCTAAACAGACTCCTCCACAGGAAAGAAAGAAATAGGCTATAAGAGTTCAAACTGCATATTCGTTGCTTCCTCTTCTTGTCGCTCTTTCATTTCCAGCTTGTTGTTTTTTCCCTCCATCCCTTCCTCCAACCTCTGCTCTGTCCATCTTTATGAGGTTATGGTTCTGGGCCTGACTGCGGGGCTCACCAGAGAGACGTCAGACAGTACATCCAGACTCTCTTGAGACTCCTCCCCATTACTGTCCACCATACTGTCATTCTGAGAGAGAGAGAGAGAGAGAGAGAGAGAGGAGGGAAAATAGGGGGGAGACGAGGGTAGAAAGAGAAGAGAGAGAGAGAGGAGGGAGAGAGAGAGAGACAGCGAGAGAGAGGGAGGTTACGTGAACAGCTGCTTATTTATCCTAAAGCAAATGTGGAGTCCAAATTGCATTTCATAGGAGTTGTTTCATCTCTAAGAGGGAGGAAAAATAACTCAATATCGTTCTAAATATACTAATCATTCTAAATAAATGTAAATCTACATTGTAATCTCAACGTTTGGAATGCAATACTACAGGTGGGTACTCGTCACACACACACAAACACAAATGCACACACAAACATTTCTCTATACACACTCACACACACTTTCACTCTCACTCTAAAAACACACACAAGCACTCACTCCATAATTTTATAACCACTCACACATAATATGCACATACATTTATATTGACTCTACACACCCACACACCCACTCACATGCAAGCTGCTGTTCTCTGTATTGGAACGGACTTTTAAAATATTTCCTGCATATAGTATGCTTACTTACTTACTTACTTTATTGTCTATTTCATATTTCTTATTCTTATTTCTTGTGTGTTTTTTCTAGTAATACATTGTCATTGATGAATGCATTGTTGGGTTTTGAGTTTGCAAGAAAGGCATTTCACTGTACTTGTGCATTTGACATCAAAACTTAAAATCTGAAACTTGAACACACACCTCTAAATCTCTATATTACACCTTTCAATCTCAAAGTTTGGAATGCAATACTACAGTGGGTACTCAGCACTCACACAAGGTGCACAGAAACCCAATATATCTGCATGGTGCAGGATGAACTGTTGTTCACTGTTGATTGTTTAGTGAGTTCAGACCCTTCATTAAACTCTGCCTGTACCAAAACAAAAGCCCCATAATTTCAGTCTAATTAAACGCTCACTGACAGCACGGGGAGTACTTACGGGCAATTCATTTACTGCAATACAGGGGCACAACTTTCACTGGGAATGGCGGGGACATGACCAAATGACAAATTGCATTTTTGTCTCCCCTGGTTTTATCATTGCACTGTGATAACAAAAGCGGCAATGGTGTGCTTTAGGACCATGCGGACGCCTCAGAGTCCGCATGGCAATTCCAGCCAGCTGGATTTAGGACCGCGTGGACACCACAGAGCGTGCAGACAGGCTGTGTGAAGGCAAAGCTTCTGAAAGGCACAGTGCTGCTGTCTCTGTGTGTGTTACGCTTTTTCTCAGAGAAGTAAAAACAAGCAGAGCAGAAACTGGATACTCTTTATTTGACTGATGTAGCTGGCAAGGTAACTGCTATTTTAAATATTTATTCCCAGTGTTGAGCTAGTAGTGTAACTGACATGTAACGTTAGCTACAGTAATAATTCATCCCCCTCAAATGAAGTTCTGTCTGAAGAGAATGAACTAGCTAGCTAGTAGCAACCACAGCCAGTTCAGCTCTAGTCTCTAGCTATTTGTCAGGTAGCTGTATCTAACAGCTGTTGAGTGTATGAAATGTTTTATCGACTTTTTGTCCAGTTTCAACAGAAGTAAATTAACTTGGCTAGTTTTCATCAGTTGATGTACCATTACTATTAGAGATTGCCAAAAGTTGGTTAGCGTTAACTAACTAACTCAATAACTTTAGCTATTATTTTGCCTCAATCACACTAGACCTGAATCAAACAATGACACCAGTGGCCAAATGATTAAAGTCCGATATTCTGAAGTTTTTTGCCAGCACAATGTGAGTTTTTATTAGAGTCAGTTTAGCAATGTAAGGTTATTGATCTGCCAGTGTCCCTAGCTAATTCTCTACTTTTCACACTGACATGGTATAAGAAGTTGGTATAATACTATGCTCATCATGTCTTAGCAGGATCAGATGGTGACAGGTTCAGACAGCCAGGGAAGACCAGTCTGTGGTGGTGCTGAGGTGATCTTTTGCAGATGCAACACTTTATTCACTCTGTGCAGCAAACACTGGACAAGCCAGAAGCTTCAAAGATTGAAACAATTTTAAGACAGTCTGACAAACCTCAAATTGATTTCCAAACGGTATCAAAGGTTGATAAATTTAATCCCAGTAAAACTTCCCTGTTTTTCATCACATTCCCAGTGGGTCACAAGTTTACATAGACTCTACTATTTGGTAGCATTGCCTTTAAATTGTTTGACTTGGGTCAAAAGTTTCGGGTAGCCTTCCACAAGCTTCCCACAATAAGTTGGGGGAATTTTGCCCCATTCCTTTGGACAGAGCTGGTGTAACTGAGTTAGGTTTGTAGGCTTCCTTGCTCGCACACGCTTTTTCAGTTCTGCCCACAAATCTTCTATGGTATTGAGGTCAGGGCTTTGTGATGGCCACTCCAATACCTTGACTTTGTTGTCCTTAAGCCATATTGACACAACTTTAGAAGTATGCTTGAGGTCATTGTCCATTTGGAAGACCCATTTGCGACCAAGCTTTAACTTCCTGACTGATGTCTTGAGATGTTGCTTCAATATATCCACATCGTTTTCCACCCTCATGATGCCATCTATTTGTGAAGTGCACCAGTCCCTCCTACAGAAAAGCACCCTCACAACATGATGCTGCCACTCCCGTGCTTCACGGTTGGGATGGTGTTCTTCGGCTTGCAAGCCTCCCCCTTTTCCTCCAAACATAACAATTCATCATTATGGCAAAACAGCTCTATTTTTGTTTCATCAGACCAGAGGACATTTCTCCAAAATGTACGATCTTTGTCCCCTTGTGCAGTTGCAAACCGCAGTCTGGCTTTTTTATGGTGGCTTTGGAGCAGTGGCTTTTTCCTTGCTAAGCAGCCTTTCAGGTTATGTCGATATAGGACTCATTTTACTGTGGATATAGATAATTTTGTACCTGTGTCCTCCAGCATCTTCACAAGGTCTTCTGCTGTTATTCTGGGATTGATTTGCAGTTTTTGCACACAAAGTACGTTCAAATCAAAATCAAATCAAATCAAATTTTATTTGTCACATACACATGGTTAGCAGATGTTAATGCGAGTGTAGCGAAATGCTTGTGCTTCTAGTTCCGACAATGCAGTAATAACGAGCAAGTAATCTAACTAACAATTCCAAAAAAAAAAAAAACTACTGTCTTATACACAGTGTAAGGGGATAAAGAATATGTACATAAGGATATATGAATGAGTGATGGTACAGAGCAGCATAGGCAAGATACAGTAGATGATATCGAGTACAGTATATACATATGAGATAAGTATGTAAACCAAGTGGCATAGTTAAAGTGGCTAGTGATACATGTATTACATAAGGATGCAGTCGATGATATAGAGTACAGTATCAACGTATGCATATGAGATGAACAATGTAGGGTAAGTAACATTATATAAGGTAGCATTGTTTAAAGTGGCTAGTGATATATTTACATAATTTCCCATCAATTCCCATGATTAAAGTGGCTGGAGTAGAGTCAGTGTCATTGACAGTATGTTGGCAGTAGCCACTCAATGTTAGTGGTGGCTGTTTAACAGTCTGATGGCCTTGAGATAGAAGCTGTTTTTCAGTCTCTCGGTCCCAGCTTTGATGCACCTGTACTGACCTCGCCTTCTGGATGACAGCGGGGTGAACAGGCAGTGGCTCGGGTGGTTGATGTCCTTGATGATCTTTATGGCCTTCCTGTAGCATCGGGTGGTGTAGGTGTCCTGGAGGGCAGGTAGTTTGCCCCGGTGATGCGTTGTGCAGACCTCACTACCCTCTGGAGAGCCTTACGGTTGAGGGCGGTGCAGTTGCCATACCAGGCGGTGATACAGCCCGCCAGGATGCTCTCGATTGTGCATCTGTAGAAGTTTGTGAGTGCTTTTGGTGACAAGCCGAATTTCTTCAGCCTCCTGAGGTTGAAGAGGCGCTGCTGCGCCTTCCTCACGATGCTGTCTGTGTGAGTGGACCAATTCAGTTTGTCTGTGATGTGTATGCCGAGGAACTTAAAACTTGCTACCCTCTCCACTACTGTTCCATCGATGTGGATGGGGGTGTTCCCTCTGCTGTTTCCTGAAGTCCACAATCATCTCCTTAGTTTTGTTGACGTTGAGTGTGAGGTTATTTTCCTGACACCACACTCCGAGGGCCCTCACCTCCTCTCTGTAGGCCGTCTCATTGTTGGTAATCAAGCCTACCACTGTTGTGTCGTCCGCAAACTTGATGATTGAGTTGGAGGCGTGCATGGCCACGCAGTCGTGGGTGAACAGGGAGTACAGGAGGGGGCTCAGAACGCACCCTTGTGGGGCCCCAGTGTTGAGGATCAGCGGGGAGGAGATGTTGTTGCCTACCCTCACCACCTGGGGGCGGCCCGTCAGGAAGTCCAGTACCCAGTTGCACAGGGCGGGGTCGAGACCCAGGGTCTCGAGCTTGATGACGAGCTTGGAGGGTACTATGGTGTTGAATGCCGAGCTGTAGTCGATGAACAGCATTCTCACATAGGTATTCCTCTTGTCCAGATGGGTTAGGGCAGTGTGCAGTGTGGTTGAGATTGCATCGTCTGTGGACCTATTTGGGCGGTAAGCAAATTGGAGTGGGTCAAGGGTGTCAGGTAGGGTGGAGGTGATATGGTCCTTGACTAGTCTCTCAAAGCACTTCATGATGACGGATGTGAGTGCTACGGGCGGTAGTCGTTTAGCTCAGTTACCTTAGCTTTCTTGGGAACAGGAACAATGGTGGCCCTCTTGAAGCATGTGGGAACAGCAGACTGGTATAGGGATTGGTTGAATATGTCCGTAAACACACCGGCCAGCTGGTCTGCGCATGCTCTGAGGGCGCGGCTGGGGATGCCGTCTGGGCCTGCAGCCTTGCGAGGGTTAACACGTTTAAATGTCTTACTCACTTCGGCTGCAGTGAAGGAGAGACCGCATGATTCCGTTGCAGGCCGTGTCAGTGGCACTGTATTGTCCTCAAAGCGGGCAAAAAGTTATTTAGTCTGCCTGGGAGCAAGACATCCTGGTCCGTGACTGGGCTGGGTTTCTTCCTGTAGTCCGTGATTGACTGTAGACCCTGCCACATACCTCTTGTGTCTGAGCCGTTGAATTGAGATTCTACTTTGTCTCTGTACTGGCGCTTAGCTTGTTTGATAGCCTTGCGGAGGGAATAGCTGCACTGTTTGTATTCAGTCATGTTACCAGACACCTTGCCCTGATTAAAAGCAGTGGTTCGTGCCTTCAGTTTCACACGTTCATCTCTAGGAGACAGAACGCGTCTCCTTCCTGAGCGGTATGACGGCTGCGTGGTCCCATGGTGGATATACTTGCGTACTATTGTTTGCACAGATGAACGTGGTACTTTCAGGCGTTTGGAAATTGCTCACAAGGATGAACCAGACTTTTGGAAGTCTACAATTTTTTTTCAAAGTTCTTGCTGATATCTTTTGATCTCCCATGATTTCAAGCAAAGAGGCACTGAGTTTGAAGGTAGTCCTTGAAATACATCCACAGGTACACCTCCAATTGACTCAAATTCTGTCAATTAGCCTATCAGAAGGATTCTAAAGCCATGACATCATTTTCTGGAATTTTCCAAGCTGTTTAAAGGCACAGTCAACTTAGTGTATGTAAACTTCTGACCCACTGGAAAAGTGATACAGTGAATTATAAGTGAAATAATCTGTCTGTAAACAATTGCTGGAAAACTTACTTGTGTCATGCAGAAAGTAGATGTCCTGACCGATTTGCCAAAACTATAGTTTGTTAAGAAGAAATTTGTGGAGTGGTTGAAAAGCAAATTTGAATGACTCCAACCTAAGTGTATGTCATCTTCCGACTTCAACTGTATTTGCATGTTATGATTTTGTGAAGGCTGGCTGAATTCTGTCAGTGTGTTCTTTTATCTCAGCATGTCTATAGATTGTTATGATTTTGTGAAGGCTGGCTGAATTCTGTCAGTGTGTTGTTTTATCTCAGCATGTCTATAGATTGTTATGATTTTGTGAAGGCTGGCTGAATTCTGTCAGTGTGTTATTTTATCTCAGCATGTCTATAGATTGTTATGATTTTGTGAAGGCTGGCTGAATTCTGTCAGTGTGTTATTTTATCTCAGCATGTCTATAGATTGTTATGATTTTGTGAAGGCTGGCTGAATTCTGTCAGTGTGTTATTTTATCTTGTCTATCTGGCTGAATTCTGTCAGTGTGTTATTTTATCTCATGTCTATAGATTGTTATGATTTTGTGAAGGCTGGCTGAATTCTGTCAGTGTGTTATTTTATCTCAGCATGTCTATAGATTGTTATGATTTTGTGAAGGCTGGCTGAATTCTGTCAGTGTGTTATTTTATCTCATGTCTATAGATTCTCCCTTCTCCTTGTTTTTGTTTGCTTGGAAATATTGATACTGAAGAACGTTTTCAGAAGAAACTGTGTAACTTAGCGGCTAAGAAATGCATTGCCATTATCCTCCCTCAATGTCTCAATGGATGACAGAATTATCAAGTTATCTATCACTAGATTTGATTTATTACGAGATTAAAGGGATACTGTGTAACTTTCAAAAGGTCTGGGTGCCTTATATGGAATACTGTATTACAAAAGGGGTCAGGTTCAGACAGTCTAGCAGCCACAAATATATGTTTTTTTTTTCATGGCATACGAGACACCTGTCTGATTTATGCCTGTCTCAGTGGACTAATCCAATAAGAAGGCCACATGGTCTAAGAATATGGGGATTGTGGCTCAGATGCACAAGACACGTCTCTCTCCAGAATGCGTTATCTCCCTCCATTTTGTGGGTATTCATTGTTTCATAACTTTATTGTGTGCATTGTTTGCTGTGTCTATTAATTCCCCATTACATAAGGAACCAGTTTGGACACACCTACTCATTCAAGTTTTTTTTTGTTTTTACTATTTTGTGAAGACATCAATACTATAAAATAACACGTATGGAATCATGTAGTAACCAAAAAAGTGTTAAACAAATCCAAATATATTTAATATTTGAGATTCTTCAATGTAGCAACCCTTTGCCTTGATGACAGCTTTGCACACTCTTGGCATTCTCTCAACCAGCTCCACCTGGAATGCTTTTCCAACAGTCTTGAAGGAGTCTTGAAGGAGTTCCCACATATGCTGAGCACTTGTTGGCTGCTTATCCCAAACCATCTCAATTGGTTTGAGGTCAGGGGATTGTGGAGGCCAGGTCATCTGATGCTGCACTCAATCACTCTCCTTCTTGGTCAAATAGCCCTTATACAGCCTGTAGGTGTGTTGGGTCAATGACCGGTTGAAAAACAAATTATAGTCCCACTAAGCGCCAGATGGGATGTCGTATCGCTGCAGAATGCTGTGGTAGCCATGCTGGTTAAGTGTGCCTTGAATTCTAAATATATCACAGACACTCACAAGTAATAGCCTAAATTTAATATGAATTCCCATAATTTCTCATCTGAAATGTGTGTTGCTGTAGGTTACGATATTTTCTGTTAATGCATTCAATATATTATTACAGTTATTTACCGTTCTCCTTGTCAAATTGGACATGTGTTTAGCAGAACTCACAATCTATGATACACTTTTGAGAAATACGTTTTTGTTTATTTCATTCCATTTCTATGTTTGTCAATTTATTGGTCGTCTTTTGTTTGAAATGCTCCTGTCAATGTTGAGTCAGGACGCACACCTGATTACGCATTTAGTAGTGAACTAGTCAACCTGGCCTGCACGCAAATATAGGCCTACAAATGTGCCCATTTTGGGATGTCTGATAGTATTTCTGATTGCCGTTACTCACCAACACTAATGAGCTGTGGAGCTTCTCAAAGTATTTTTTCTTCACCACAAACAACAAGTAAACAAAGTATGGTTTTAGAATCAATTGAGAATGACAATAGTTCCTCAAAGTATTATAACAATATTTCCAGCTCTCTCCTTTTCGATAACCACTTGGCGTGAAAGGGAAAAATGTAATGCTCTGATCCAATGGAAACGTCATAAAATACCTGATTACTTCTTATCCCTTGCACAAATAGCCTACAGTGGTGTCTGTCCTGAGCTCACTGGTGCGCAAAACTCTGAGGATGCAGACTGGGTTCTGAGGATGCAGAGCCTGGGTTCGAGCCCAGGCTCTGTCGCAGCCGGCCGTGACCGGGAGGTCCATGTGGCGACGCACCATTATCCTAGCGTCGTCCGGGATAGGGAGGGTTTGGCCGGTTGGGATATCCTTGTCTCAACATGCAATAGCGACTCCTGTGGTGGGCCAGGTGCAGTGCGCGCTGACCAGGTCGCTCGGCGTACTGTGTTTCCTCTGACACATTGGTGCAGCTGGCTTCCGGGTTGGATGCGTGCTGTGTTAAGAAGTAGTGTGGCTTGGTTGGGTTGTGTTTCAGAGGACGCATGACTCTCGACCTTCATCTCTCCGAGCCCGTACAGGAGTTGTAGTGATGAGACAAGACAGTAACGACCGACAATTGGATCCCACGAAATTGGGGAGAAAAAGGGGGTAAAAAAAGGTAAGGATAAATTGGCACTCCAAATAAAAAAGATTGCAGATTACCGGCAACTTCAGGAGCGTAAAGGCAGAATCTGCAAAGGCCAGCAGCAGGAGCATCGGGAACAGGTTTTTTTCTTCTGGTCAGGCTATCTTTCTCTCTGGCTCCCTCTTGAGTCATTTGTGTGTCTTAAATATTTAATAAAACAGCATGCTTAAAGCCTCAGACAAGTTCAGTACATATACTCAAGATGATTTTATCAGAACACATAGGGTTTGTCTATATATAGAAAAATACAAGTTTTCAAATTTCGACTGATTGATTGTTCGAAAGAAAAGACTACTCTTGGTCGACCAAGATGTTTTTTATATGTCGTCGACAGCCCTAGTAGAAATGCAGGAAATTAGCTTTAAATGGCCCAAAACATTCTGAGGGACCCCCAGACCCACCACCAGATTATATCCACCCCACTTCTGAAACCAAAGTTGCGCCCCAGCTGCAATAGTTGTTACTTAGTATGTGTGTGTACTGAGAGGAAGCTGTTTATTTGTGTGTGTGTGTGTGTGTGTGTGTGTGTGTGTGTGTGTGTGTGTGTGTGTGTGTGTGTGTGTGTGTGTGTGTGTGTGTGTGACAGAGAGAGAGAGAGAGAAATTACATTTTAATGGCATCGGACCGAGGCTCTGCATCTGTCCTCGTGCTCCTAGACCTTAGTGCTGCTTTTGATACCATCGATCACCACATTCTTTTGGAGAGATTGGAAACCCAAATTGGTCTACACGGACAAGTTCTGGCCTGGTTTAGATCTTATCTGTCGGAAAGATATCAGTTTGTCTGATCTCTCTTTTGAAGAACATATCAAGACCATTTCAAGGACAGCTTTTTTCCATCTACGTAATATTGCAAAAATCAGAAACTTTCTGTCCAAAAATGATGCAGAAAAATTAATCCATGCTTTTGTCACTTCTAGGTTAGACTACTGCAATGCTCTACTTTCCGGCTACCCGGATAAAGCACTAAATAATCTTCAGTTAGTACTAAATACGGCTGCTCGAATTCTGACTAGAACCAAAAAATTTGATCATATTACTCCAGTGCTAGCCTCTCTACACTGGCTTCCTGTCAAAGCAAGGGCTGATTTCAAGGTTTTACTGCTAACCTACAAAGCATTACATGGGCTTGCTCCTACCTATCTCTCTGATTTGGTCCTGCCGTACATACCTACACATACGCTACGGTCACAAGACGCAGGCCTCCTAATTGTCCCTAGAATTTCTAAGCAAACAGCTGGAGGCAGGGCTTTCTCCTATAGAGCTCCATTTTTATGGAACGGTCTGCCTACCCGTGTCAGAGACGCAAACTTGGTCTCAACCTTTAAGTCCTTACTGAAGACTTATCTCTTTAGTGGGTCATATGATTGAGTGTAGTCTGGCCCAGGAGTGGGAAGGTGAACGGAAAGGCTCTGGAGCAACGAACCGCCCTTGCTGTCTCTGCCTGGCCGGTTCCCCTCTTCCCACTGGGATTCTCTGCCTCTAACCCTATTACAGGGGCTGAGTCACTGGCTTACTGGGGCTCTCTCTTGCCGTCCCTGGAAGGGGTGTGTCACCTGAGTGGGTTGATTCACTGATGTGGTCATCCTGTCTGGGATGGCGCCCCCCCTTGGGTTGTGCCATGGCGGAGTTCTTTGTGGGCTATACTCAGCCTTGTCTCAGGATGGTAAGTTGGTGGTTGAAGATATCCCTCTAGTGGTGTGGGGGCTGTGCTTTGGCAAAGTGGGTGGGGTTATATCCTTCCTGTTTGGCCCTGTCTGGGGTGTCCTCGGATGGGGCCACAGTGTCTCCTGACCCCTCCTGTCTCAGCCTCCAGTATTTATGCTGCAGTAGTTAATGTGTCGGGGGCTAGGGTCAGTTTGTTATATCTGGAGTACCTCTCCTGTCCTATTCGGTGTCCTGTGTGAATCTAAGTGTGCGTTCTCTAATTCTCTCTTTCTCTCTCTCTCTCTCTCTCTCTCTCTCGGAGGACCTGAGCCCTAGGACCATGCCCCAGGACTACCTGACATGATGACTCCTTGCTGTCCCCAGTCCACCTGACCATGCTGCTGCTCCAGTTTGAACTGTTCTGCCTTATTATTATACGACCATACTGGTCATTTATGAACATTTGAACATCTTGGCCATGTTCTGTTATAATCTCCACCCGGCACAGCCAGAAGAGGACTGGCCACCCCACATAGCCTGGTTCCTCTCTAGGTTTCTTCCTAGGTTTTGGCCTTTCTAGGGAGTTTTTCCTAGCCACCGTGCTTCTACACCTGCATTGCTTGCTGTTTGAGGTTTTAGGCTGGGTTTCTGTACAGCACTTTGAGATATCAGCTGATGTACGAAGGGCTATATAAATAAATTTGATTTGATTTGAGAGAGAGAGAGAGAGAGAGAGAGAGAGGTAGAGAGTGAGTGTGTGTGTGTGTGTGTGTGTGTGTGCATGTGTGACAGAGAGAGAGGTAGAGAGAGAGAGTGTTTGTGTGTGCACACATGTAATCAGCTGTAAGTGTGTCTGTGTTTGCATGTGTTTGGGTATGTGACTGTACACCATACTGTGTCTAGTTGATAAATCCACATTTTCTGATCCCCAACTAAAACCATCCCACCTCTCTAATCTCTCCAAAACAGCGGCATTCAACTGTGACTCCAAAACAACAACAACTATAAGCAGGGGCACAGCCCAGACCCCCCCACCACCAAGACACACACACACACTCACACACACACACACCTGGTCATACCATCCAGGGGCCATGCTGAGACAGAGATAGAGATGTGACTTGTGAGTGTGTGAAGGTCTGGCATGGTCCATCGTGTACTATGTATGGTAAGCCTGCTGCAGCTTTTCTCAACTGTCAGCTTGTTCTCTGAGTCAGAGAATATTGAGTGTGTGTGTGCATGTGTTTACGTGTGCCTCTGAGTGTGTGTGTGTAACGTCAACGTAAGTGTACGTAAGTCTCCTCCTCCAGGAGGAGACACATCAATAGTGGACAGGACAGCAGCAGCTAAGTCTGGCTGTCTGAAATTACTCCTGTTGAAACAACAGCCACTACCAAGCACCAGCACACATTTTAGGACAGAAGACACTAGTGATGCACAGGTCGATTCATAACCCGCAGTACACTCACTTATACAGTGGCTTGCAAAAGTATTCACCCCCCGCATTTTTCCTATTTTGTTGCCTTACAATCTGGAATTAAAATATACTTTTCTGAGGTTGTGTATCATTTGGTTTACACAACATGCAAAATATTTTTTCTTATGAAACAAACTAGAAATAAGACAAAAACAACAGAAAACTTGAGCGTGCATAACTATTCACCCAAACAAAGTCAATACTTTGTAGAGCCACCTTTTGCAGCAATTACAGCTGCAAGTCTCTTGGGGTATGTCTCTATCAGCATGGCACATCTAGACACTGGGATTTTTGTCCATTATTCAAGGCAAAACTGCTCCAGCTCCTTCAAGTAGGATGGGTTCCGCTGGTGTACAGCATTCTTTAAGTCATACCACAGATTCTCAATTGGATTGAGGTCTGGGCTTTGACTAGGCCATTCCAAGACATTTATACGTTTCCCCTTAAACCACTCGAGTGTTGCTTAAGCAGTATGCTTAGGGTCATTGTCCTGCTGGAAGGTGAACCTCCGTCCCAGTCTCAAATCTCTGGAAGATTGAAACAGGTTTCCCTCAAGAATTTCCCTGTATTTAGCTCCATCCATCATTCCTTTAATTCTGACCAGTTTCCCAGTCCCTGCCGATGGACAAACATCCCCACAGCATGATGCTGCCACCACCATGCTTCACTGTGGGGATGTTATTCTTGGGGTGATGAGAGGTGTTGGGTTTTTGCCAGACATAGCATTTTCCTTGATGGCCAAAAAGCTCAATTTTAGTCTCATCTGACCAGAGTACTTTCTTCCATATGTTTGGGGAGTCTCCAACATGCCTTTTGGCAAACACCAAATGTGTTTGCTTATTTTTTTCTTTAAGCAATGGCTTTTTTCTGGCCACTCTTCCGTAAAGCCCAGCTCTGTGGAATGTACGGCTTAAACTGGTCCTATGGACATATACTCCCCTCTCCACTGTGGAGCTTTGCAGCTCATTCAGGGTTATCTTTGGTCTCTTTGTTGCCTCTCTGAACTTCTTGATGCACCCATCCCGTTAGCAGGATCATTTTCGTCAACATCCGCTGAATTGCAGAGCGCCAAATTCAAATTAAATTACTAAAAATATTTAATTTTCATGAAATCACAAGTGCAACATAGCAAAACACAGCTTAGCTTGTTGTTAACCCACCTGGCGTGTCAGATTTCCAAAAAGCTTTTCGGCGAAAGCATACCAAGCGTATATGTAAGGACATCTCTCTCAGCAGACAAAACATTACAAACAGCTAGCAGCCAAGTTGATTGGTCACGAAAGTCAGAAAAGCAATAAAATGAATCAATTACCTTTGATGATCTTTGGATGTTTGCACTCACGAGGCTCACAATTACACAATAAATGTTCCTTTTGTTCCATAAAGATGATTTTTATATCCAAAATACATCCATTTGGTTGGTGCGTTATGTTCAGAAATCCACAAGCTCGAGCGGTCATGACCAGGCAGACGAAAATTCCAAATAGTATCCGTAAGGTTTGTAGAAACATGTCAAACATTTTTATAATCGAACCTCAGGTTGTTTTTACAATATACACTGCTCAAAAAAATAAAGGGAACACTTAAACAACACAATGTAACTCCAAGTCAATCACACTTCTGTGAAATCAAACTGTCCACTTAGGAAGCAACACTGATTGACAATACATTTCACATGCTGTTGGGCAAATGGAATTAGCAAGACACCCCAAATAAAGGAGTGGTTCTGCAGGTGGTGACCACAGACCACTTCTCAGTTCCTATGCTTCCTGGCTGATGTTGTGGTCACTTTTGAATGCTGGTGGTGCTTTCACTCTAGTGGTAGCATGAGATGTAGTCTACAACCCACACAAGTGGCTCAGGTAGTGCAGCTCATCCAGGATGGCACATCAATGCCAGCTATGGCAGGAAGGTTTGCTGTGTCTGTCAGTGTAGTGTCCAGAGCATGGAGGCGCTACCAGGAGACAGGCCAGTACATCAGGATACGTGGAGGAGGCCGTAGGTTGGCAACAACCCAGCAGCAGGACCGCTACCTCTGCCTTTGTGCAAGGAGGAGCAGGAGGAGCACTGCCAGAGCCCTGCAAAATGACCTCCAGAAGGCCACAAATGTGTATGTGTCTGCTCAAACGGTCAGAAACAGACTCCATGAAGGTGGTATGAGGGCCCGACGTCCACAGATGGGGGTTGTGCTTACAGCCCAACATCGTGCAGGACGTTTGACATTTGCCAGAGAACACCAAGATTGACAAATTCGCCACTGGCGCCCTGTGCTCTTCACAGATGAAAGCAGGTTCACAATGAGCACATGTGACAGACGTGACAGAGTCTGGAGACGCCGTGGAGAACGTTCTGCAACATCCTCCAGCATGACCGGTTTGGTGGTGGGTCAGTCATGGTATGGGGTGGCATTTCTTTGGGGGGCCGCACAGGCCTCCATGTGCTCGCCAGAGGTAGCCTGACTGCCATTAGGTACCGAGATGAGATCCTCAGACCCCTTGTGAGACCATATGTTGGTGCGGTTGGCCCTGGGTTCCTCCTAAGGCAAGACAATGCTAGACCTCATGTAGCTGGAGTGTGTCAGCAGTTCCTGCAAGAGGAAGGCATTGATGCTATGGACTGGCCTGCCCGTTCCCCAGACCTGAATCCAATTGAGCACATCTGGGACATCATGTCTCGCTCCATCCACCAACGCTCCATTGCACCACAGACTGTCCAGGAGTTGGCAGATGCTTTAGTCCAGGTCTGGGAGGAGATCCCTCAGGAGACCATCCGCCACCTCATCAGGAGCATGCCCAGGCGTTGTAGCGAGGTCATACAGGCACGTGGAGGCCACACACACTTACTGAGCCTCATTTTGACTTGTTTTAAGGACATTACATACAAGTTGGATCAGCCTGTAGTGGTTTTCCACTTTAATTTTGAGTGTGACTCCAATTCCAGACCTCCATGGGTTGATAAATTTGATTTCCATTGATCATTTTTGTGTGATTTTGTTGTCAGCACATTCAACTATGTAAAGAAAAAAGTATTTAATAAGAATATTTCATTCATTCAGATCTAGGATGTGTTATTTTAGTGTTCCCTTTAGTTTTTTGAGCAGTGTATTATCGATAATATTTCAACCGGACTGTACCTTCTTCAATAGGAGAGTGAGATAAAATGTCTGCTCCAAACTGTTGCGCATGCAAAACGCTGCTGGCACCCAGCCATACAATGACGTCATCTTTCTCGCTCATTTTTCAAAACAAAAGCCTAAAACTATGTCTAAAGACTGTTCACAAGATATGGAAGCCATAGTAAAAGGAATCTGGTTCAAATCAAATCAAATCAAATTTTATTTGTCACATACACATGGTTAGCAGATGTTAATGCGAGTGTAGCGAAATGCTTGTGCTTCTAGTTCCGACAATGCAGTAATAACGAGCAAGTAATCTAACTAACAATTCCAAAAAAACTACTGTCTTATACACAGTGTAAGGGGATAAAGAATATGTACATAAGGATATATGAATGAGTGATGGTACAGAGCAGCATAGGCAAGATACAGTAGATGATATCGAGTACAGTATATACATATAAGATAAGTATGTAAACCAAGTGGCATAGTTAAAGTGGCTAGTGATACATGTATTACATAAGGATGCAGTCGATGATATAGAGTACAGTATCAACGTATGCATATGAGATGAACAATGTAGGGTAAGTAACATTATATAAGGTAGCATTGTTTAAAGTGGCTAGTGATATATTTACATCATTTCCCATCAATTCCCATGATTAAAGTGGCTGGAGTAGAGTCAGTGTCATTGACAGTGTGTTGGCAGTAGCCACTCAATGTTAGTGGTGGCTGTTTAACAGTCTGATGGCCTTGAGATAGAAGCTGTTTTTCAGTCTCTCGGTCCCAGCTTTGATGCACCTGTACTGACCTCGCCTTCTGGATGACAGCGGGGTGAACAGGCAGTGGCTCGGGTGGTTGATGTCCTTGATGATCTTTATGGCCTTCCTGTAGCATCGGGTGGTGTAGGTGTCCTGGAGGGCAGGTAGTTTGCCCCCGGTGATGCGTTGTGCAGACCTCACTACCCTCTGGAGAGCCTTACGGTTGAGGGCGGTGCAGTTGCCATACCAGGCGGTGATACAGCCCGCCAGGATGCTCTCGATTGTGCATCTGTAGAAGTTTGTGAGTGCTTTTGGTGACAAGCCGAATTTCTTCAGCCTCCTGAGGTTGAAGAGGCGCTGCTGCGCCTTCCTCACGATGCTGTCTGTGTGAGTGGACCAATTCAGTTTGTCTGTGATGTGTATGCCGAGGAACTTAAAATTTGCTACCCTCTCCACTACTGTTCCATCGATGTGGATGGGGGGGTGTTCCCTCTGCTGTTTCCTGAAGTCCACAATCATCTCCTTAGTTTTGTTGACGTTGAGTGTGAGGTTATTTTCCTGACACCACACCCCGAGGGCCCTCACCTCCTCCCTGTAGGCCGTCTCGTCGTTGTTGGTAATCAAGCCTACCACTGTTGTGTCGTCCGCAAACTTGATGATTGAGTTGGAGGCGTGCATGGCCACGCAGTCGTGGGTGAACAGGGAGTACAGGAGAGGGCTCAGAACGCACCCTTGTGGGGCCCCAGTGTTGAGGATCAGCGGGGAGGAGATGTTGTTGCCTACCCTCACCACCTGGGGCGGCCCGTCAGGAAGTCCAGTACCCAGTTGCACAGGGCGGGGTCGAGACCCAGGGTCTCGAGCTTGATGACGAGCTTGGAGGGTACTATGGTGTTGAATGCCGAGCTGTAGTCGATGAACAGCATTCTCACATAGGTATTCCTCTTGTCCAGATGAGTTAGGGCAGTGTGCAGTGTGGTTGAGATTGCATCGTCTGTGGACCTATTTGGGCGGTAAGCAAATTGGAGTGGGTCAAGGGTGTCAGGTAGGGTGGAGGTGATATGGTCCTTGACTAGTCTCTCAAAGCACTTCATGATGACGGATGTGAGTGCTACGGGGCGGTAGTCGTTTAGCTCAGTTACCTTAGCTTTCTTGGGAACAGGAACAATGGTGGCCCTCTTGAAGCATGTGGGAACAGCAGACTGGTATAGGGATTGATTGAATATGTCCGTAAACACACCGGCCAGCTGGTCTGCGCATGCTCTGAGGGCGCGGCTGGGGATGCCGTCTGGGCCTGCAGCCTTGCGAGGGTTAACACGTTTAAATGTCTTACTCACTTCGGCTGCAGTGAAGGAGAGACCGCATGTTTCCGTTGCAGGCCGTGTCAGTGGCACTGTATTGTCCTCAAAGCGGGCAAAAAAGTTATTTAGTCTGCCTGGGAGCAAGACATCCTGGTCCGTGACTGGGCTGGGTTAATATCCCTTTAAATGGAGCGAAGGCAGGCAATGGAACAGAGAGCTTTAAGGAAAAACAGCACTTCCGGGTGGAGTTTCCTCAGGTTTTCGCCTGCAATATCAGTTCTGTTATACAATATTTTGACAGTTTTGGAAACTTTAGAGTGTTTTCTATCCTAATTATATGCATATTCTAGATTCTGGGCCTGAGAAATAGGCAGTTTCATTTGGGTACGTGTTTCATCCAAACATCAAAATACTGCCCCCTACACTCAACAGGTTAATGCCCTCCTTGCCTGGTCTGTAAGTTTTGGTGGGTGGCCCTCTCTTTGCAGGTTTGTCGTGGTGCCATATTCTTTCAATTTTTTAATAATGGATTTAATGGTGCTCCGTGGGATGTTCAAAGTTTCTGATATTTTTTTATAACCCAACCCTGGTCTGTCCTTCACCAGAACTTTGTCCCTGACCTGTTTGGAGTGCTCCTTGGTCTTCATGGTGTCGCTTCCTTGGTGGTGCCCCTTGTTTATTGGTGTTGCATACTCTGGGGCCTTTCAGAACAGGTGTCTATATACTGAGATCATGTGACAGATTGCACAAAGGTGGACTTTAGTTAACTAATTGTGTGACTTCTGAAGATAATTGGTCGCACCAGATATTATTTAGGGGCTTCATAGCAAAGGGGGTGAATGCATATTCACGCACAACTTTTCCGTAATTTTTTTTCATTTCATTTCACCAATTTGGACAATTTTGTGTATGTCCATTACATGAAATCCAAATAAAAATCCATTAAATTACAGATTGTAATGCAACAAAATAGGATAAACGCCAAGGGGGATGAATACTTTTGCAAGGCACTGTATCTGCGGGGCGGGCGGGTTTAGTGTCATGATATATTGTGTGGATGAAGGGCAGCTGGGTGGCTTATCATTCTTGTCCAATTTCTAGGCTACGTCGAGGTTTACCGTTCATTATTTTTAAGCTATCTGGCATTATTTGTGCGGAACTGTATGTGCACGAAATAGTCTACACGCCAAAGGCTTTAGGGAATGTGCAGAAACAATAAGGACAATCTCTTAGTTCAATTCAATAAGAGAAAAGTTGCAGAATGGAGAGTTGAAAATAAAGAGAAGGGAAGGACAGAGAAGTAATGTTTGGGAAAGATTTAGTGAAGTGTTAAAAGAGGGTGATGGCAGTGCTGGCTATGTTATTTGTGATTAGGGTAACCACATTTAAAATACCCAATTGTGGCACAACAGGATGATTTTGCGTAACATTTGCAGGACAGCGTAGCCTACATGAAAAAAATAATTTGGCATAACATTTGGTTGTTATGTAGAATACTATTTAATAATTATGTGATCTTCCAAGACTTTGACTCATCTTTGATCTAACTTTAGCCTACTAAAGGAGCACGACTGTGAGATGTGGAGGAGCTACTCTCAAAGCACTCCGGACTTCTGATGTTGGCTGCACCGAATTGAACTGCACTCAGCATACTCTTTTTGCCTCACACAAAAGTTGGTGATGCACAAACGAGAGACGTGTGACCATTTTATGAAAATCTGGGAATATTCTGGGTGGTCTCTGGGAATGTAAAAACAGCTAGGAAGGGAGACTTTTCAAACGGGATTGAGTGAAGTAGCAGCAAATATTTTAAATGAGCACCCGATGAATATGGAGAGCCCCACAAGTTTGACGAAATGACCTTTCAGTCTGATAGGGATATTTACTTACATTTCTAGCTCTTCATCAGAAGCATTTTTTTTATTTTTACCAGTTTTTTCACACCAATTTTGTGATATCCAATTGGAAGTTACAGTCTTGTCCCATCCCTGCAACTCCCGTACGGACTTGGGAGAGGCGAAGGTCGAGAGCCATGTGTCCTCCGAAACACGACCCTGCCAAGCCGCACTGCTTCTTGACACACTGCTCGCTTAACCCAAAAGTCAGCCGCATCAATGTGTCTGAAGAAACACAGTACAACTGCTGACCGAAGTCTCCCGGTCGCGGCCGGCTGCGCCTCAGCCTGGGATTGAACCCGGGTCTGTAGTGACGCCGCTAGTTCTGCGATGCTGTGCCTTAGACTGCTCCGCCACTCGCGGCCACTGTTTGGCCTACTGTCCTCTTCAAATGTTAGTGGAATTCTGGCCGAAAGGAGCGGGATACAGAATGATCATAGGGGAAGTAACACGTGAGGTAAATGAGATTTGAGGGTGAGGAGGAGGGGAAGGGGGGACTAGTCTTTCAGTTTTTGCGATGACCTGTACTGCCTGCGTCTGAGTGATTGAAGCGGGGAGAACAGGACATGGTTTGGGTGGATGGGGTCCCTGATGATATTCTTGGCCTTCCTGCAACACCCGGCAGACAGTGTGCAACCAATGGTGCATTCGGCTGCACATATCACACTCTGTCAGGCTGCATCACAGTCTGGTACGGCAACTCCACCGCGGCGGTGGAGTTGCCGTACCAGACTGTGATGCAGCCTGACAGTACGCTCTCAATGGTGCACCTGTAGAACACTGTGAGGGCCCCTGTGGACAGGCCGCATTTCTTCAGCCTCCTGAGTTTGAAGACTCACTGGTTCTTCCTGAAGTCCACAATCGGCTCTTTTGTTTTGCTAATGTTGAGGAACAGGTTGTTTACCTGGCATCAGGCCGTCAGAGTGCCTACCTCCTCCTTGTAGGCTGTCTTGTCATTGTTGGTGATCAGACCTACTATTGGCGTGTCATCAGCAAACTTGATGGTGGAGTTGGAACTGTGTGAGGCCACACAGTCGTGGGTATATAGGAAATACAGGAAAGGACTGAGGCGCACCCTTGTGGGGCACTTGTGTTGATAATTCGTGTTGAGGAGGTAATGTTGCCTACCTTCATTACCTGGGGGCTGCCCATCAGGAAGTTTAGGACCCAGTTGCATAGGGAGGAGTTCTGACCCAGGGCTGTGAGCTTTGTGATGACTTTGTAGGGCACTATGGTATTGAAGGCCGAGCTGTAGTCAATGAACAGTATCCTCACATATGCATTTCTTTTGTCCGGGTGGGTAAGGACAGTGTGCAGTGCAATGGCGATTGCGTCGTCTGTGGATCTGTCAGGGCGGTAGGTGAATTGGAGAGGGTCTAGTGTGTCGGGGAGGGAGGAGGTGATATGGTCTTTGACTAGCCTCTCAAAGTATTTCATGATGACGGAAGTGAGTTCTACTGGTCGGCATTCATTCAGTTCAGTTATTTCCCTTTCTTGGGTACAGGGATGATAGTGGACATCTTCAAACAGTTGTATAGAGGCCTGAGAGGCCTGTATAGAGGCCTGTATAGAGGTATAGAGGCCTGAGCTAGGGAGAGATGAAAAACGTTAGAGAACACGACAGCCAGCTGGTCTGCACATGCTCTGAGTGTACAGCTCAAGATGCCACTTGGGCCAGCAAACATTAACACGTTTGAATAACTTATATACGTCCTCAGTGGAGACTGAGTGTGTAGCTCACGTTGTAACGGGGCTTTCCTCTGCAGCGCAGGGTCATTGTTCACGAATCTTGAGAAAAAGGTATTTAGCTCGTCCGGTATGGTGGCGTTGGTGACAGTGATGTGGCTGGCTTTCTTTTTGTAATCTGTGATCGTTAGGAGCCCCTGCCACACATGCCTTTTGTCCGACCCGCTGAATTGCTCCTCCACTTTGTCTCTATACTTGTGTTTCGACATCTTGATTGATCTGCGTAAGTCATATTTGTACTGTTTAACCAAATTATTGTCCCCAGTCACCTTGCCCTGTTCATAAGCAGCATCTTTCTCTTTCAGTTTTCCTACAAGGCTCCTATCAATCTACGGTTTTTGATTTGGGTACGTTTTGAAAGATACTATCTTTATCACGTCATCTATGCATTTTTTTATGAATCCAGTGACTGTCGGCGTATTCATTGAGATTATCTCCAGAGGCAACCTGGAACATATTCCAGTCCACGTGATCAAAGCAGTCTTGGAGCGTGAATTCCGATTGGTTGAACCAATGCTGTATAGACCTAACCACCGGAACTTCCCTCGAGTCTTTGTTTGTAGGTGGGGAGAAGCAAGATGGAGTCATGGTTGGATTTTCCAAAAGGAGGATGGGAGTGGGCCTTATACCCATATCGAAAAGGTGTGTAGCAGTTGTCAAGAGTTGAATTTCTGCAAGTTAGACAGTCAATGTGTTGGTAATAATTTGGGAGCACTGTTCTCAAATTACTTTTCTTAAAGTACCCTGGGAATGCGGTCTCCAGTTTGTTCAGTGTCCAATGAAGATCTTTGAGAATCTTTTTGGTGTTGGTTTGGGGTGGGATGTACACAGCGATAATCCCAGTGAACTCCCTCGGAAGGTGAAAAGGATGACATTTTATGACCAAGTATTCCAAGTTCGCGGAGCAGAAACCTGTAAGTTCCTGTATGTTTCCGCCGTCGCACCATGTGTTGTTGGTCATAACTCAGAGTCCCCAACCCTTGCACTTGCCAGAGAGCTCCCGCTTCCTATCTGCTTGAAAAACTGTAAAACCCACTGGTTGTATATAATCCATCTGGATGTCGGAGGAAAGCCAAGTCTCAGAAAAATAGAGTATGTTGCAGAACCTGATGTCCCTCTTGAAGGGGATCATCGCGAGTTCATAAAGTTTTGTCATTAATGACTGAACATTAACGAGTAGTATGCTCGTTAATGGAGGGCGGGATGCCCAGTGTCTTATTCTCACTAAGACCTTGCCACGTCTGCCTCTCCGTAAGCATCTTCGCAACCTAAACTCTCCGATAGGACTCCCAAGCAGATCGGCTCCTTGCCGAAGAAGCTAGTCCATTGTTCTGCATTCTCAGGGAATTCGGGAAGGTAGGATAGATGGTGAGTACCCATACACTTTTAGACGTCACTGCAGAATACCCACCACATGCATATGAACACATACTCAGCTGAGTTCTTACAAGACCTGAATTTATTATAATATTCAAGACATCAATAAAGCAGTAGAACAAATATCACAATATCGGAAGATAACCTCAACTAAAATAAATCAATGTAGGCTAAAGCAGAAAACATATGAGAATATATAGTCCTTCTTCCTATGTGAAAATATGAAGTACATATTCAGATTAACTTCACAGTACAGAACAAGTTTATAAAGGAAAAATAAGTTCCTAACTTAGTTTTCAAAACCTCCCACAATGACTCTCCCCATGTCAAGTCCATTTAACTCCTGACAGTCAATGTCTTGCTCAAAGCAATAAGCGGGCCTGTGGCTGTGACGTTTAGCCTCCTTCTAACTGTTCTGAAGACTCTGGCTGTAGTGCTTATTTTTCACTTTATCCACTTTAGCCTTGTCTACAATGCTTACTGCCACTAAATGTGCCTTTGTTCGGGCATCTTCAAAAACCTTTTTGTTGTTGTTGTTTTTTATGTTGGAGGCAGAGGATGTTATTGTACATTCCACCCACTCGTTTGCTAGTTTAATCCATCCAGTCTTTTCTAGACCCAAGCTCCCTGCATTTTTTCATGTTGTAGAGCCCAGCTTTGGATTTTGCATGACATGCCAGGGGTTAATAGGTTTGCTTGTTCTTGAACTGAGCCTCCGTCCGGTGGATGCAAAAGTACATTTTGATTCTGAAACAGGAGTGGAGAAATAGGATTCATTTCTTTCAGCATCTTGAGCAAATACGTATGTGCAGTTAGAACCTCTACAGACGGCATCCCCAGCCGCGCCCTTAGAGCATGCGCAGACCAGCTGGCCGGTGTGTTTACGGACATATTCAATCAATCCCTATACCAGTCTGCTGTTCCCACATGCTTCAAGAGGGCCACCATTGTTCCTGTTCCCAAGAAAGCTAAGGTAACTGAGCTAAACGACTACCGCCCCGTAGCACTCACTTCCGTCATCATGAAGTGCTTTGAGAGACTAGTCAAGGACCATATCACCTCCACCCTACCTGACACCCTAGACCCACTCCAATTTGCTTACCGCCCAAATAGGTCCACAGACGATGCAATCTCAACCACACTGCACACTGCCCTAACCCATCTGGACAAGAGGAATACCTATGTGAGAATGCTGTTCATCGACTACAGCTCGGCATTCAACACCATAGTACCCTCCAAGCTCGTCATCAAGCTCGAGACCCTGGGTCTCGACCCTGCCCTGTGCAACTGGGTACTGGACTTCCTGACGGGCCGCCCCCAGGTGGTGAGGGTAGGCAACAACATCTCCACCCCGCTGATCCTCAACACTGGGGCCCCACAAGGGTGCGTTCTGAGCCCTCTCCTGTACTCCCTGTTCACCCACGACTGCGTGGCCACGCACGCCTCCAACCCAATCATCAAGTTTGCGGACGACACAACAGTGGTAGGCTTGATTACCTACAACGACGAGACGGCCTACAGGGAGGAGGTGAGGGCCCTCGGAGTGTGGTGTCAGGAAAATAACCTCACACTCAACGTCAACAAAACTAAGGAGATGATTGTGGACTTCAGGAAACAGCAGAGGGAACACCCCCCTATCCACATCGATGGAACAGTAGTGGAGAGGGTAGGAAGTTTTAAGTTCCTCGGCATACACATCACAGACAAACTGAATTGGTCCACTCACACAGACAGCATCGTGAAGAAGGCGCAGCAGCGCCTCTTCAACCTCAGGAGGCTGAAGAAATTCGGCTTGTCACCAAAAGCACTCACAAACTTCTACAGATGCACAATCGAGAGCATCCTGGCGGGCTGTATCACCGCCTGGTACGGCAACTGCTCCGCCCACAACCGTAAGGCTCTCCAGAGGGTAGTGAGGTCTGCACAACGCATCACCGGGGCAAACTACCTGCCCTCCAGGACACCTACACCACCCGATGCTACAGGAAGGCCATAAAGATCATCAAGGACAACAACCACCCGAGCCACTGCCTGTTCACCCCGCTATCATCCAGAAGGCGAGGTCAGTACAGGTGCATCAAAGCTGGGACCGAGAGACTGAAAAACAGCTTTTATCTCAAGGCCATCAGACTGTTAAACAGCCACCACTAACATTGAGTGGCTGCTGCCAACACACTGACACTGACTCAACTCCAGCCATTTTAATAATGGGAATTGATGGGAAATGATGTAAAATATATCCCTAGCCACTTTAAACAATGCTACCTAATATAATGTTACATACCCTACATTATTCATCTCATATGCATACGTATATACTGTACTCTATATCATCTACTGCATCCTTATGTAATACATGTATCACTAGCCACTTTAACTATGCCACTTTGTTTACATACTCATCTCATATGTATATACTGTACTCGATACCATCTACTGTATCTTGCCTATGCTGCTCTGTACCATCACTCATTCATATATCTTTATGTACATATTCTTTATCCCCTTACACTGCGTATAAGACAGTAGTTTTGAAATTGTTAGTTAGATTACTTGTTGGTTATTACTGCATTGTCGGAACTAGAAGCACAAGCATTTCGCTACACTCGCATTAACATCTGCTAACCATGTGTATGTGACAAATAAAATTTGATTTGATTTGATTTGATTTATCTTTATCAGCATCATAAAAGATTATAGTATTTCAACCATATAAAATATGCATCCAAGCTGAACTGAAATCATATCAGAAACATATTGGATCATTTTCACAGCTTTCTATTTCCTTACAACTGGTCAAACATTCTTTCCCTTTTTTTGGTCCCTAAAGGTCTTTACTCCATGAAGGAAGCAGAAACAGAGACAACTTTACAGATGTCAACTATATTGAAGCATTTATTTCATTCTAGCCATTTATGACATTATTCTGGTGAACAAGGGTTTATTTAGTCTTCCTGGGCAACATATAGCCTAGAAGCTTCATGTATCTAATTATAGACAATGTGACTAACAAATTAAGGTCGGGAATAGGAGAGTCACCAGGCCACTAGCACACTGCATGACAATGTGTGTGTATGCACTGTGAATAGGGAAACACACACACATGCATGCAAGCACACACCCACATGCAGGCTCATGTACACCGAATGCACACACACACACACACACACACACACACACACACACACACACACACACACACACACACACACACACACACACACACACACACACAAATACACACACACAAATACATAGAAATGTTCAAAAAGACAGTCACACTTGGATATAAGTACAAGACACAAACCAGCAGAGGAAATTACTTGCATTGGCTTTATGCAACCTGATAAGTGAATGCGGACTAAAGCACTCCAAACAGTATTGACTTCAAACATAAAAGCAGAACATCACTGCAAACGGATGCAAAAGAAGAGTATTGGCAACAACTTCTACCTCCATCATATCTATCAACCACAGCAGTCTTTCCTGTGGGGTTGAAAAGGGAGGGGGAGTCGGGTTAAACGGAAGAAGTTCCTAGATAAATAAGTCTCTTTCATCTGTAGTGGAGGATTTACACCCTTTCCAACTCAGCAGGGACACAATGCTCTTATCCCTGTCTACATCCCAAATGGCACTCTATTCCCTATTTAGTGCACTACTTTTGACCAGGATCCTTATGGCTCTTGTCAAAAGTAGTGCGCTATATAGGGAATAGAGTGGTATTTGGGACGTAGCCCCTCTGTCCTCACAATCCCCTGTCCTTGCCCCATGCAGGGCTGGTCATTCTGAGGAACGTCGTCTTTAACGGCTCTATTCTCTACAACTCATCAAACAGGGACAACTTCCAAGAGGTCTGCTTCGAGGCATCAGTGACAACTGGGAAAGATGAATGACTCAGACTTTCACAGAAAGTCATACAGACAGGTAGGCAGACAAGACAGACAGACAGACATAGAGATAGAGAGCGAGAGAGACAGACAGACAGAGAGTGGGTCCACTCCAACCCAGTCGCCCTACCCGTGCAGAACTGAGGGTGGTGGAGGTCATGTAGCTCGTTGACGAGGAGGCCAGGGTATCTGGGTAGGAGACCATAGAGATGGAGTCTGAGTGGAGAGCGGCCGCACAGGCACTCCCCTGCCGAGCCTCCAAAGCCTGGATCTCGTGGCGCAGCACCATCCCATCGAAACGCTCCAGATCCTGGGGAGTTACCAGGCCACGCACCTCTGATAGCAGGGCGAACTGAGAGGAAGGGTGGGGAAGGGGAGGGAGACAGGGTTCAAGAGTTATATGGAGCTATAACAGGCATCAGTCTAAAACATGCATTAGGAGACTATGGGGAATGCAGAATGCAACCGAAGAACACTGTAAAGCACTTTGTGAATTGTGAATTCAATACATTTGATAAATCATTGCTTTATATGAGGTGGAGGGCTATGGCATAGACAGAAAGACAAGCAGCTTTATAATATAATGGGTAAAAACAGAAGTCTGAACATCCACAAAAGCCTTAACATAAATCATCGAAAGTCTCACAAAACTTGTCATCCAAGTGATGGATGTACAGAGAAAAGGCAAATAATCACCATAAGCACTACGAAGTGAGAGAACACAAGAACCCAATACATAATGCACCTCACACCAACTAATACACACACACGCACGCACACACACACACGCGCACACACACACACGCACGCACGCACGCACACACACATCCTCCTCCCACATCTCCCCATACACACTTTCACTCCTCACCTTGGCATGTGTGTTGAGCAGTTCAAACAGGGCCAAGACCAGCTGCTCCACCCCTATATGTCCGTCTTGGTACTCCTCCACGTAGTAGCCCATGGTCTGCCTCTCTGTCTCTGTCAGCAGGTGGCGGGCCTGTTCCTCCAGCATGGCTCTGCTCTGGTTCACCAGGCTGGACAGGGTCACCTGGGAGCCAGCCATACCCTTATAGAACACCATCTGGAGGGGGAGAGGGGGGGAGAAAGAAGGGACAAGGGAAAGGGGTTAAGGAGGAGGGTTGAAAAAGCAAGAGGAAAATGTGTGTGTGTGTGTGAGGAGGAGGGTCAGAAGGTGGTGAGAAGTTGGTGACACAGAGGTGAGGGGGAGGAGTGTGTCAGGAAGGAAATTATAAATGAGAAACAAAGGGACAGAAAAAGAACAGAGAGAGAGAGAGAGAGAGAGAGAGAGAGAGAAATCATATGTACATGTACATGCCCATGCATTAGCCATTCCTCATCATTCATCCATCCAACCCACAGCTGGCATGGAGGGCCCTTAGGCTCTTGGCTCTCATCACAAACACAGAACCACGGCCCACTGTGTGACAGCCCTTTTCTGTGCCAGCTCAGCCAATCCAAACAATTTACAGAGTGATGGCATCACGGCACTTGAGAAACAGATGAGAATTGTACTCTGCGTTCACACACACACACACACACACACACACACACACACACACACACACACACACACACACACACACACACACACACACACACACACACACACACTCTCTCCTCACTCTTCCTTGCCCTCTCTTTCCCCCGCTCTGTGCTCCTCTCTTTCTTTCTCTCTTTATCTCCTCGCTAGCAGCTTTCCTTGAATTAGCTCCATATTTAAAGACACTTCAAAGTCACCAGCCACGAGGCTGTTTAAGAGAGAAGGAGAAAAAGAGAGCGAGATAGAGGTAAAGAAAGAGAAAGAGACAGAGAGAGGCGGTACGGAAGGAAAGAAAGAGAGAGGAGGGAAGGAGAGAGAGAGGAGCACCACAACCTCCTCACCTCAGCCTCCTCATCCTAAACTCTTAAACACTCTCATTAGTCTGTGTTAGCCATCAGGTCTGGGGAACGAGGTGTTGCAGCCTGCGCCAAACATAAGTCCCTACCCCAAGGTGAATCTGCACACTAATCAACTCTATTACATGCATTTAGATGAAGAATCCTACGGACAAGGGCACATTTATGTATCCCAAATAGCACCCTATTCCCTATAGAGCCGTGGTCAAAAGTAGTGCACTATATAGGGAATAGGGTGTCGTTTGAGAGGGTGTGATTTGAGTTCAAAACTACAAGGTGTAAGAAAAACCAATCCATGTGATAGACGTTAGGACACTGCTGGTGCCAACGATAATTTAATTACTTAATTCAGATAAATTAATTACAGCACTAAAGTATGCTCTCTAGAGATTAGCTTCTGAGACCCGGGGTCTAGCCTGTAGCTCATGTTAAAATCTCTAAAAGTCTAGATCATTTAGCTATTTGATTTTGAATTTTCGGACCCCTGTAGGTATCCCCCTCAAAAATGTATTATAAGGAATAAGGCTTGGAAGTGTCTGCCGCTGTCCTATTTTTGGCACACGTATTTAACTCCCTTTTTTTGTTGGCACAAAACTACCGTCTTACCTCCATTCATTTTTTTAACCCGTACCAGGTTACATTTAGACGAGTCCAATGACACTTGTGGGGGTCGTAGCATGTTTGTGAGAGTCTCATCTTTTCATAGAATGGTTATATTAGTTAGTAGGCAGATGTTAGTTAGTAACCAATTTTCGGGATGTCTGCTGGTCTGACAAACACCGCTGTAGCTCTGCCACTTTACACCGCAGGTGCAGAAGGCCGATGTAGGCAGATGTGGTGGGTGGAGACGCAGCCCATGCAAAAAGATATCTCTAACTTAAACTGCCATTTTTTATGAGGATTTTTTTATGATGTTAATAAGATAGACGCATGGGCGCATCAAAAGAGTCTTATTTAAACTAAGACCCATTTATAGTCCTATCCACTATTACAATGGCCAGTGTGCTGCTGGATTCTGTCTGTGCCTGCATCTTAAATGGGACACAGCCTGGGTCTTTGGCAATTCTAAGTGTGCACTCTGCCAGATAAGATGACTGTACACTTTATCAAAGGCACCAACTACAAGCACCACTGACCACATTCCAATCAATACACAGAGAAAGGGATAGGATCAAAACAAAACAAGACAAGACAAGACAAAGAGATGGACACCACACAAGACAAGAGAGATATGCTCTCATCTCCTCACTGCTTACGGGTCAAATTCACACCACACTGCACTGTCTGGCACTCTGTTGTAAATCAATGTTAAAGATCAGTGTAGATCAATCCACTTTGATAGTAGGATCAAAGTTCCTACATACTAAAACTTCATGACACTTCTACGAAAAGTACTGGATGGGGGAAAGCAATATACCGGTAGTGGAGTCCTGTGTCCACCAAATTAATTTGACCTTTCACCTGGCAGATCAGTGAGAACTAAGAAATGGACTTAGAAAAAAGGGTTCCAAACGGGTTCTTCGGCTGTCCCCATAGTAGAATCCATTTTGGTTCCAGGTAGAACCCTTTTTGGATCCTCTGGGGAAAGGGTTCTACATGGAACCCAGTAGGGTTCTACCTGGAACCAAAAAGGGTTCTTTAAAGGGTTCTCCTATGGGGACAGCCGAAGAACCCTTTAAGGTTCTAGATAGCGCTTTTTTTTTCTAAAAGTGTAACATTAGAACACGGGAATTATTTATCATTAGGAAACCAGTGTGAAGGATGCATCATTAAAAAACCTGTGTGAAGGATGCATCATTAAGAAACCCGTGTGAAGGATGCATCATTAAGAAACCAGTGTGAAGGATGCATCATTAGGAAACCTGTGTGAAGGATGCATCATTAGGAAACCAGTGTGCTTGGTGTATTTTTCTGCCTGTCCTAGCCTAGCCACTAGCCAGTCTGTCACAGTACAAAGTGTGTGAGGGCACACACAGCCACCACCTTGCCACCAGTCCCTAGTGAGAATTACAAATCTCTCTGTTTCCTCCTCTCTCTCTTTCTCTGTTTTTAGAGAAAAGGATAACATTATCTTCCACAGGGGAAAGAAAACAAGACAAGGTCGCAGCTCAGGTACTGAGAAAGACAGAGGTAGAGGATGAGGAGGAAGAGTAGTGGATAGTGGAGTGATTTCACCAGCGTAAGAAAGATGAGGTGGGCAAGATTGGTTGTGAGTGACCTTGGAAGACCTATATCCAGGTATTAAACCCATCCCTACAGAGAGTGGGACCCAGCAGACACGTATGTAGTGGAATGGCATCAGGCCCAGGGAAACATATTCCTTAGTCTAGCCTCGTTAAACCACACTATATGTTTCCACCTCTTCCAATTTCACCAAATGTCGTTGAGAAGCCGAAACAGTTGATGTACAGTAAAAGCCTCTGAAAATGATATTATTTTTTATTGCGGCTGACAGTCTACAGCTAGAGCTAGGCAGTTATCACATTCATAACACTAGGCATTTTAGCTGTTAGGAGGCCATTAGTGGATTGAATGACATCCATCTTTCCCACAGCATGCTGCCTGCTGATTGAATCACATTACCGGACCGCAGTGCTCCTTATTCAGATGGAGAAATTAATGAACAATAGTTTCATAACAATAACCATCAAGCTAATGTACTGGACTGGAGAGTCTCGGACCCTCTGCTAAACCATGCAGAAGCAAACTCTTCTGCATCCCAAATGGCACCCTATTCCTTCTGTAGAACACTACTTTTGATCAGGGGCCATAGGGCTCTGGTCAAAAGTAGTGCACTATTTAGTGAATAAGGTGTTATTTGGAACACATCCCATCTCACTCTTCATCCACCTACACACATCACTGACCACCACAGACAGCCTGGTCTCATAGACTAGACGTAACATAGTAAATGTGGGATGCTCAAATTAGTATGATATGTTACGTTTGGTATGGTTGCATAAGACAGAAGGTTACTTATTGCAAAAATGTAGGGTGGTTAGTCGGGGTGGATGGGTAGGCATATAACGCAAACATCTAGCAACCCAAAGGTTGCTCATTCGCATTTCATCATGGACAACTTTAGCATTTTAGCTAATTAGTTACTTTGCAACAAAAAATACAAATTATATTGTCACATACACTGGATAGGTGAGGTGAAAGGGTAGCCATAGTAGTAGAGCGCTCCTGGAGCAAATTAGGGTTAAGTGCCTTGCTCAAGGGCACATCAGCAGGTTTTTCACCTTGTTGGCTTGGGTATTCAAACCAGTGACCTTTTGGTTACAGGCCAAACACCCTTCCCTTTACCCTAACCCTTTAACCTTTACCCTAACCTTAACCTATAACCCTAACCCCTAGCCTAGCTAAAATTAGCCACCTAGATAATGTTGGCCACGGCAAATTGAATTCTTAACCTACAGTAGCAAATGTATGATGTGGCCAGGATGTACTTTTACTATGTTACATCTACCCCTGAGTCTGGGTTGCCACAGAAGTAAATCGACCTCCAGCATACAGCAATTAAGCCGTAGATTCTACTTCAGGGGAGGGATGAGCTCTTACCTAGCTATATAGAGAGGCAACTTATCTGTGTGACTGTCTGTGGAGGAGCAGTGAGGGAAAGGGCCATCAGAGGCTGGGGCCCTGGAGCCACACAATGTTTACATCCTGGTACTAAACACACAGGGACTTGTGACCGCTATTGAATCCTGGGGGATGGTGGGGGTTTGGGGGTGGGGGGTCTGGGAGTGGGTGTGTGTTTGTGTTTGCGTGTGTCCCACTATTCCATGAAAATGGAAAAATCCATTGAGCCCTCCTCTCCACTGATTGTGTGAGGTTCTCCGATCGATGGAAACGGAGAGAATAGCGTTTAAATGTGTATCCACCTCTATAACCTCATTGTGAAACCAGATTTATTTGTTATTCTTTAGACAAGGTTTCTTTGGGGGGAAAGCTATTAGCCAATAATAGCCCTGTCAAAATCAATTAGAGTCTATGCATAGCCACTGATTGGGCTATCTCTTCCATTCACCATTAAAATGAAAGTAGTCGTATGTTAGATCCTTTGCTATGAGACGTTTGTTGTGCTGAACACACATTTTTACTCGATGTCATGGTGCAAGTGGGGTCACGTCACAAACTATTTCATTCTGCAGTGCGACCAACTCATAATTAATTAGCTTATCGGCCCATTCTGGCCTTTGGCTGTAATTAAAAAGAGTGTGACTGCTGTGATGGACTAAATCAAGATGAAGGACAGAGAATGGCTAGCAGCCATAGCCATAGCTAGTCTTGTTAAATATAATCATCTGGCTGTATTTTCACAGCTGAAATGAGTTGGGAGCTGAGAACAGTTGATACTGTGCGAGTGTTCCTCTCTGTTCATATTGAACATTTTTGAAGCTGTTGCACAGTGTATTAAGAGCGTCTTCCCAGCTGACTCAGCCAACAACTCTCAGTCTGCAGCTCTATTCTGCCTTGCATCTATTACAGCCAGCTCTGGGGCTTGGCAGCTCGCTTGGGTAAACTTTAAAGACTTTTTGAAACTCTTCCTTCGCCAGAATTGCTACTAACTCTCCTTTTAATCTCTTTCTCTCATTCCCTCTTTCTCCCTCTCCCCCCCTCTCTCTGTGGAGAGTTCCCTGTTTTTGTTAACTTCAAAAGAAAGATTTTTCAAATGCATTGAGGAACTATTGTAATTCTCAATGGTTGTAAAAACAGACTTTGTTCCTTGCTGTTCGAGGTGAAGAAAAAATTATTTTGAGAAGCTCCACAGGTCATTAGTGGTGGTGCGTTAAGCCAATCAGAAATACTATCAGATCTCCAAGTGGGCACATTTATATGCCTACATTTGCGCAGGCCAGGTAGCCTATAGGACTACTTCTATGCGTGCGGGTCCTGACTCAGCATTAACAGGAGCACTCCAAACAAAAGACAATCACCAAATTGACAAATCTCGTAAATGGAAGGAAATAAACCAAAATTTGTTTCTCACAAGTGTAGCATAGGTTGTGCACTCTGCTAACAATGTGCCCACTCCAACAATGAGAACAGGAAGACTGGAATAATAATATTGAATGCATTAAAATAAATTACTGTAACCAAAGTAACAAACATTGTAGATTAGAAATTATAGGAATTTACGGTAAATGTGCTACTGGTGATATACAGTGCATTCAGGAAAGTATTCAGACCCCTTGACTTTTTCCACATGTTGTTACATTACAGCCTTATCCTAAAATTGATTAAATCGTTTTTCCCCCCTAATCAATCTACACACAATACCCCATAATGACAAATCAAAAACTGTTTTTTAGACATTTTTGCAAATGTATTTTTTTTAACAACCTGAAATATCACATTTACATAAGTAGTCAGACCCTTTACTCAGTACTTTGTTGAAGCACCTCTGGCAGCTATAACAGGCTTGAGGCTTCTTGGGTATGACGCTACAAGCTTGACACACCTGTATTAGGGGAGTCTCTCCCATTTTTCTCTGCAGATCCTCTCAAGCTCTGTCAGGTTGGATGTGGAGTGTCACTGCACAGCTATCTCCAGACATGTATGATCGGGTTCAGGTCTGGGCTCTGGCTGGGCCACTCAAGGACTTTCAGAGACGTGCCCTTCTCCCCCGATTGCTCAGTTTGGCCAGGCGGCCAATCTTGGTGGTTCCAAACTTCTTCCATTTAAGAGTAATGGAGGCCACTGTGTTCTTGGGGACCTTCAATGCTGCAGAAATGTTTTGGTACCCTTCTCCAGATCTATGTCTCGACACAATCCTGTCTCAGAGCTCTACGAACAATTCCTTCGACCTCATGGCTTGGTTTTTGCTCTGACATGCACTGTCAACTGTGGGACCTTATATAGACAGGTGTGTGCCTCGGCCATGGAAGCCACACACAAGCTTGAGATCACCATGCATAATACCAAGCTTCGGCTGGAGTGGTGTAAAGCTCGGCGACATTGGAGTCTAGAGCAGTGGAAACGCCTTCTCTGGACAGCTGGTAGTCCAAATCTGGGTTTGGCGGATGCCCGGAAAACGCTACCTGCCCCAATACATAGTGCCAACTATAAAGTTTGGTGAAGGAGGAATAATTGTCTGGGGCTTTTTTTCGCTGTTCAGGCTAGGCCCCTTATTTCCAGTGAAGGGAAATCTTAATGCTACAGCATACAATGACATTCTAGACGATTCTATGCTTCCAACTTTGTGGCAACAGTTTGGGGAAGGCTTTCCTGTTTCAGCATGACAATGCCCCCATGCACAAAGCGAAGTCCATAAAGAAATGGATTGTCAAGATCGTTGTGGATGAACTTGACTGGTCTGCACAGAGCCCTGACCTCAACCCCATCGAACACCTTTGAGATGAATTGAAACGCAGACTGCAAGCCAGGCCTAATTGCCCAACATCAGTACTCGACCTCACTAATGCTCTTGTGGCTGAATGGAAGCAAGTCCCTGCATGTTCCAACTCCTACAGTAGTGAAAAGCCTTCCCAGAAGAGTAGAGGCTGTTACAGCAGCAAAGGAGGGGACCAAATCCATATTAATGCCCATGATTTTGGAATAAGATGTCGACGAGCAGGTGTCCACATACTTTTGGTCATGTAGTGTATTTATTCCAGGCCAGTTTAAATTCCATCTAACTTTGTAATAAAATAAATGGCCTGCTCTCCAACTTTATTTGGAATGTAAATACCTCAATAATCTAATTGACTGTTTTACACTTCCCCTATCAAGCTGGAGGTGTTAGACTGCCTCATTTGAAGATGTATTACTGGGCTGCAAAACTGCATTCACCTTAACAATGGACAGCAGACTATCCTTGTGCATCAAGGAGTATCAAAGCCAGAAATGTAATATCTTATGATACCTTATGATCTCAAATATATTCACTACTTCGGGTCCAAGGTGTTGAGTTATAGAACAGACAATCCATTGATTCTCAATTACATTCATATTTGGGAAAATGTACATCAATTCATGCAGTGGAAAGAACCATTATCGCACCCCTATTTGGAATAACCCCATTTTACCTCCAAGTCCTGGTTCCAAAGTGGCAGCATGAATTTTGAGCATGTGTACTATGATGGCTCTCTACTGTCATTCGATCATTTACAAGAAAGATTTGGATTATCCAAGGCCGATCTCTTTAAGTTCTTACAGCTCAGAAATTCAATCATATTCAATCGCTTCAACAGAATCTAGATGAATCAAAGGCGTCTAGCATAGAACAAATACTGAAAGACGCTGCTAAGTTATTTGCCAAGTTATATCAAGGGCTGATTGAAGTACCTGATAGTTCAGAACCTATGAGGAAAAGATAGGAGACAGATCTAAAGGAAGGAATTATTCTCTAAAGGAGAACCCTTGGTCACAGATACAGTGCCTTGCGAAAGTATTCGGCCCCCTTGAACTTTGCGACCTTTTGCCACATTTCAGGCTTCAAACATAAAGATATAAAACTGTATTTTTTTGTGAAGAATCAACAACAAGTGGGACACAATCATGAAGTGGAACGACATTTATTGGATATTTCAAACTTTTTTAACAAATCAAAAACTGAAAAATTGTGCGTGCAAAATTATTCAGCCCCTTTACTTTCAGTGCAGCAAACTCTCTCCAGAAGTTCAGTGAGGATCTCTGAATGATCCAATGTTGACCTAAATGACTAATGATGATAAATACAATCCACCTGTGTGTAATCAAGTCTCCATATAAATGCACCTGCACTGTGATAGTCTCAGAGGTCCGTTAAAAGCGCAGAGAGCATCATGAAGAACAAGGAACACACCAGGCAGGTCCGAGATACTGTTGTGAAGAAGTTTAAAGCCGGATTTGGATACAAAAAGATTTCCCAAGCTTTAAACATCCCAAGGAGCACTGTGCAAGCGATAATATTGAAATGGAAGGAGTATCAGACCACTGCAAATCTACCAAGACCTGGTCGTACCTCTAAACTTTCAGCTCATACAAGGAGAAGACTGATCAGAGATGCAGCCAAGAGGCCCATGATCACTCTGGATGAACTGCAGAGATCTACAGCTGAGGTGGGAGACTCTGTCCATAGGACAACAATCAGTCGTATATTGCACAAATCTGGCCTTTATGGAAGAGTGGCAAGAAGAAAGCCATTTCTTAAAGATATCCATAAAAAGTGTCGTTTAAAGTTTGCCACGAGCCACCTGGGAGACACACCAAACATGTGGAAGAAGGTGCTCTGGTCAGATGAAACCAAAATTGAACTTTTTGGCAACAATGCAAAACGTTATGTTTGGCGTAAAAGCAACACAGCTCATCACCCTGAATACACCATCCCCACTGTCAAACATGGTGGTGGCAACATCATGGTTTGGGCCTGCTTTTCTTCAGCAGGGACAGGGAAGATGGTTAAAATTGATGGGAAGATGGATGGAGCCAAATACAGGACCATTCTGGACCATTCTGATGGAGTCTGCAAAAGACCTGAGACTGGGACGGAGATTTGTCTTCCAACAAGACAATGATCCAAAACATAAAGCAAAATCTACAATGGAAATGGTTCAGAAATAAACATATCCAGGTGTTAGAATGGCCAAGTCAAAGTCCAGACCTGAATCCAATCGAGAATCTGTGGAAAGAACTGAAAACTGCTGTTCACAAATGCTCTCCATCCAACCTTACTGAGCTCGAGCTGTTTTGCAAGGAGGAATGGGAAACAATTTCGGTCTCTCGATGTGCAAAACTGATAGAGACATACCCCAAGCGACTTACAGCTGTAATCGCAGCAAAAGGTGGCGCTACAAAGTATTAACTTAAGGGGGCTGAATAATTTTGCACGCCCAATTTTTCAGTTTTTGATTTGTTAAAAAAGTTTGAAATATCCAATAAATGTCGTTCCACTTCATGATTGTGTCCCACTTGTTGTTGATTCTTCACAAAAAAATACAGTTTTATATCTTTATGTTTGAAGCCTGAAATGTGGCAAAGGGTCGCAAAGTTCAAGGGGACCGAATACTTTCGCAAGGCACTGTATGTGAAAAATGCTTACACCTACTCCTACAACCTAAACGACTGCAATTTAAGATAACTCATAGGACTTACTACACTCCTGTCAGAAAGCATGTAATACTTATTTGACAGAATTTGTAAACCATACAATATGTGGACCATCTCAAAGAATGTATACTGTATGATTGTGGCCAAGTTCGGGCATGTTATTGTATGTTCTGTATTGTTGTATACATGTCTTGTTTCTGTGTTTTATTGTTTCTGTTTGTGAATGTCTGTTAAATTTGGATACATTTAAAAAAAAAATGTTAAAGAATGATTGTTTTATAAACCAATTCAGTAATCCTCACAAAATCTCATCAGGTTGATGAGTAATTCGTTTGGATTGTTTATAGGGATCTAGGAAATCAAAGGAAATACACCCAGTGATGCCTTTTTCAAGAGATAGTAGCCTCTCCTCTCCTCTCCTCTCCTCTCCTCTCCTCTCTCTCCTCTCCTCTCCTCTCCTCTCCTCTCCTCTCCTCTCCTCTATTTTCCTTTCTCCTTCTTCTAAGCGATTATAAAGGACTGTCCTGTCCCAGTATCTGGCTGCTCATGCAGGGTATCACTTTAATGGAAGGGTCTTCTTGTGCATATTAACATAAAGGGATTGCACAGCAGCTCATAAAGCTCATTGATCCGCTAAGTCACCTTGTGAAGGAACGTGTTCGTCCTACAAGATCACTCTGGCACAAGCACTTGTGTGCGCACACACATATACACACACACACACAATTCAGTCCCATTCAAAATCCTATTTTAGCTAACCTCTAACCCTAACCTGTACCCTTGGCCTAAAACACACACACACACACACACACACACACACACACACACACACACACACACACACACACACACACACACACACACACACACACACACACACACACACACACACACACACACAGCACACCCACACAACCCCTAACCCTAACCCTAACCCTTTGGGGCTAAAGACACATAGTTCTCTACAAAGATAGCTGTATAAGAGCTCTACAAGGTGAGATGACTGACTTTGCACACACAAGGATTGTGTCATGGTTTATCAGTGTAGACACAGTAACACCTTTTTGGAAGTCTACCCAATGCCCCGCTCCTCTACATCTCCCTGTGGACCCAAAGACACGACCTAGCTATGTCAATGGCGAGGAGCAGCACGTCAAGAGATGTGTAAACGATGGGGATCTCTACCTGTCGCTTCCTCCCCTCTTCTTTCCTTGCTGTCCTTCTTTTTGGCAGATTTTGTCTCTCCCAACTCTCCACCTGTCTCCTTTCCATCTAAAAAAAAACTTCCGCTGCACTGAAGACAGGGCCAAAGTCAAAACCAAAGGCAAAATGAGCATCAGTGAGAGAAGACCTTGTAACTAAAGACTCTCTCTACAGTACAAGCATACTGGGACATCATCTTCAGATAAAGCAATGTGGGCTAGGTCTACATGAGGGTGCTAATTTAAAAAACTCACAAGAGCTCTGACCGATACATAAAGCTTATCAAAGAACAGTTATACTATCAAGAGCAGTGTTTTAAAAAAAATGTATTTCCTTTATTTCACCAGGTAGGACAGTTGAGAACAAGTTCTCATATAAAACTGCGACCTGGCCAAGATAAAGCAAAGCAGTGCGACAAAAAACAACAACACAGAGTTACATGTGGGATAAACAAACATACAGTCAATAACACAATAGAAAAATCTATATACAGTGTGTGCAAATGGGGTAAGGAGGTAAGGAATAAATAGGCCGTAGTAGCAAAGTAATTACAATTTAGCAAATTAACACTGGGGTGATAGACGTGCAGATGATGATGTGCAAGTAGAAATAGTGGTGTGCAAAAGAGCAAAAAAAAAGTAAACAAAAACAATATGGGGATGAGGTAGGTATTTTCAATGCATTTGCAAACATTTCTAAAAAAACGTTTTGCTTAAGTAGATTGAGAACATCTTTTTTTAAAAGAATTTAAAATAAGGCTAACGTAAGAAAATGTGGAAAAAGTCATGGGGTTTGAATAATTTCTGAATGCACATAGTTAGTTGGATGGGCTATTTACAGATGGGCTGTGTACAGCTGCAGTGATCGGTAAGCTGCTCAGATAGCTGATGATTAAAGTTAGTGAGGAAGATATAAGTCTCCAACTTCAGCGATTTTTGCAATCCGTTCCAGTCATTGGCAGCAGAGAACTGGAAGGAAAGGAGGTGTTGGCTCTGGGGATGACCAGTGAGATATACCTGCTGGAGCGTGTGCTACGGGTGGCTGTTGCTATGCTGACCAGTGAGCTGAGATAAGGCAGAGCTTTACCTAGCAAAGACTTATGGATGACCTGGAGCCAGTGGGTTTGGCGACGAATATGTAGCAAGGGCCAGCCGATGAGAGCATACAGGTCGCAGTGGTGGGTGGTATATGGGGCTTTGGTGACAAAACGGATGGCACTGTGATCAAAACAGATGGCACTAGGGTGGCAGGGTAGCCTAGTGGTTCGAGCGTTGGACTAGTAACTGGAAGCTTGCAAGTTCAAATCCCCGAGCTGACAAGGTACAAATCTGTTCTGCCCCTGAACAAGCAGTTAACCCATTGTTCCTAGGCCATCATTGAAAATAAGAATTTGTTCTTTAACTGACTTGCCTAGTTAAATAAAGGTAAAATAAAATAAGTAAAACTGCTCCAGTTTGCTGAATAGAGTGTTGGAGGCTATTTTGTAAATGACATCGCCGAAGTCAAGGATCAGTAGGATAGTCAGTTTTACGAGGGTATGTTTGGCAGCGTGAGTGAAGGAGGTTTTGTCGCGCAATAGGAAGCCGATTCTATATTTAATTTTGGATTGGAGATGCTTAATATGAGTCTGCCAGGACAGTTTACAGTCTAGCCAGACACCTAGGTATTTGTAATTGTTCACATATTCTAAGTCAGAACCGTCCAGAGTAGTGATGCTAGTTGGGTGGGCGGGTGCGGGCAGCGATCCGGTGAAGAGCATGCATTTAGTTTTACAAGCATTTAAGAGCAGTTGGAGGTCATGTAAGGAGTGTTGTATGGCATTGAAGCTCGTTTGGGGGTTTGTTAACACAGTGTCAAAAGAAGGGCCAGATGTATACAGAATGGTATTGTCTGCATAGAGGTGAATCACCCGCAGCAAGAGCGACATCATTGAGATAAACAGAGAAAATAGTCTGCCCGAGAATTGAACCCTGTGGTACCCCCATAGAGACTGCCAGAGGTCTGGACAAGGCAGACCTCAGGCAAGGCAGTTATTTCAGTCATTTGAGAAATCAAAGCTGTTGAGTCTGCCGATAAGAATACGGTGATAAACAGAGTCAGAAGCCTTGGCCAGATCGATGAAGACGGCTGCACAGTGCTGTCTTTTATCGATGATGGTTATGATACCGTTTAGTACCTTGGGCATGGCTGAGGTGCACCCGTTACCAGCTCGGAAGCCGGATTGCACAGCGGAGAAGGAACGGTGGGATTCGAAATGGCCAGTGATCTTTGTTATCTTGGCTTTCGAAGACTTTAGAAAGGCAGAGCAGGATGGATATAGGTCTGTAACAGTTTGGGTCTAGAGTGTCACCGGCTTTGAAGAGGGGGATGACCGCGGCAGCTTTCCAATCTTTAGGACTCTCGGACCATACGAAAGAGAGGTTGAACAGACGAGTAATAGGGGTTGCAACAACGGATGGTGTTAGAAAGAGAGGGTCCAGATTATCTAGCCCAGCTAATTTGTACGGGTCCAGGTTTTGCAGCTCTTTCAGAACATCAGCTATCTGGATTTGGGTGAAGGAGAAGCTGGGGAGGCTTCGGCAAGTAGCTGCGGGGGGTGCAGAGCTGTTGGTCAGGGTTGGGGTAGCAAGGAGGAAAGCATGGCCAGCCGTTGAGAAATGCTTATTGAAATTCTCGATTATCGTGGATTTATCGATGGTGACAGTGTTTCCTAGCCTCAGTGCAGTGGGCAGCTGGGAGGTGCTGCTCTTATTCTTCATGGGCTTTACAGTGTCCCAGAACTTTTTGGAGTTAGAGCAACCGGATGCAAATGTCTGTTTGAAAAAGCTAGCCTTTTCTTTACAAACTAGCAGTGTGTATTGGTTCCTGACTTCCCTGAAAAGTCGCATATCACAGGGACTATTCGATGCTAGTGCAGTACGCCACAGGATGTTTTTGTGCTGGTCGAGGGCAGTCAGGTCTGGAGTGAACCAAGGGCTATATCTGTTCTTAGTTCTTTTTGAAAGGGGCATGCTTATTTAATATGGTGAGGAAATTACTTTTAAAGAACAACCAGGCATCCTCTACTGACGGGATGAGGTCAATATCCTTCCAGGATATCCGGGCCAGGTCAATTAGAAAGGCCTGCTTGCAGAAGTGTATCAGGGAGTTTTTGACAGTGATGAGGGGTGGTCGTTTGACCGCAGACCCATAACGGATGCAGGCAGTGATTGCTGAGATCCTGATTGAAAAGAGCAGAGGTGTATTTGGAGGGCAAGTTGGTCAGGATAATATCTATGAAGGTGCCCATGTTTACGGATTTAGGGTTGTACCTGGTGGGTTCCTTGATAATTTGTGGGAGATTGAGGGCATCTAGTTTAGATTGTAGGACGGCCAGGGTGTTAAGCATATCCCAGTTTAGGTCACCTAACAGAACAAACTCTGAAGATAGATGGGGGGCAATCAATTCACATATGGTGTCCAGGGCACAGCTGGGGGCTGAGAGGGGTCTGTAAGAGGTGGCAACAGAGAGAGACTTATTTCTGGAGAGATTAATTTTTTTAATTAGAAGCTCGAACTGTGTGGGGATAGACCTAGGAAGTATGACAGAACTTTGCAGGCTATCTCTGCAGTAGATTGCAACTCCTCCCCCTTTGGCAGTTCTATCTTGACGGAAAATGTTGTAGTTGGGGATGGAAATTTCAGATTTTTTGGTGGCCTTCCTAAAACAGGATTCAGACACGGTAAGGACATCAGGGTTGGTGGAGTGTGCTAAAGCAGTGAGTAAAACAAACTTAGGGAGGAGGCTTCTGATGTTAACATGCATGAAACCAAGGCTTTTACAGTTGCAGAAGTCAACAAATGAGAGCGCCTGGGGACACACAGGGCCTGGGTTAACACTACATCACCCGATACACAGAGGAGGAATAGGATGAGGGTACGGCTAAAGACTATCAGAACTGGTCATCTAGTGTGTTGGGAACAGAGAATAAAAGGAGCAGATTTCTGTGCGTGGTAGGATAGATTTGGGTCATAATGTACAGACAATGGGTATGGTAGGGTGCAGGTACAGTGGAGGTAAACCTAGGCATTGAGTGACGATAAGAGAGGTTGCATCTCTGGAGGCACTAGTTATGCTAGGCGAGGACACCACATGTGTGGGAGGTGGGACAAAATAGCTATCTAAGGCATGTTTTGTTGGGACTAGGGGCTCCGCAGTCAAATAAAACAATGATAACTACCCTAAACAACAGTATACAAGGCATATTGACATTAGAGAGGGACATTAAGCGAGGCAGAAAGCAATCACAGGTGTTGATTGGGAGAGCTAGCTAAGACAACAATGGGTCGACAACAACAGCTAAACAGCTAAGACAACAACAACAGGTAAAAAGGTGATGAATGGGCAGAGAGGGTCAGTTAACTACACACAGGGCCTGAGTTCAAGGCTGGGGCTGACAGATAAACAAAATAAACAAAATGGAGTATTGTGATTAATGAACAGTGCAGCAGGCATCAGCTATGTAGCAAAGTGATCATAGATAGTCGTTACTACGCTAGCTGGGAGATGCGCCTGGCTTGAGGCTAACTGGTGCTAGCTTTGGGACAAGGGCGTCACCGTCGGCAGACCAGTCGTGATGGATCGGCGGGGCTTCGTGTCGACAAAGGGTCCAGGCAAAAGAGGTGTTGTAGCTGGCGTAAGTTTGTTTGCTAGCAGGGATATGCGCCTGGCTTGAGGCTAACTGGTGCTAGCTTCGGGACAAGGGCGTTAGTCACTATAGCCACTCCGGTGCGTCCGGTGCAAAGGTCCAGAGCTTATGGCAGGAATCCGGTGATGTAGTGGCTTCTAGTCGTGTTAGGGAAGAGTCCGGGAGGCATCAGCTGTGTTGCTAAGTGATCATAGGGTCCACTGAGCAAGCCGGGAGATGGGCCTGGCTCAAGGCTAGCATTGAGGCTGGGCCACTCGGTAGCAGCTAGCTAGCTGCGATGATCCGGAGTAATGGTCCAGAGCTTACGGCAGGAATCCGGTGATGTAGTGGAGAAAAGCAGTCCGATATGCTCAGGGTTGATATCGCGCTGTGCAGACTGGCAGGTATTATACAGGCTAAAAGAGGCTGGTGTCTGAGCTAAAGGTAAAGGCCGCTAGCAGTGGCTAACAATGACTAAATAGCTAGTAGCTAATTAGCTGGTTAGCTGCTGATAGCTAGCTTCTGATGGGGGATCTAGCTATAAGGTCTAAAAATAGCAGATCCTTATCACATTGGGTGAGGTGGGTTGCCGGAAGGTATATTTAATTTAAAAATGGGGAAAGATATTTAAATAAATTTAAATATATACATATTTTTTATTTTATTTTAAATAACATTTACACGGGACAACAACAAACACGTCCGCATTGGCTACGCTATCTTGTGCGGGTTCCTTCTTTTTTTCTCAAGTGGGTGAAGTAAAATACCCTCATTTGTCTTCATGATGACCACTAAATAGGGTATAATATATTATAAAATGGGTAGTTTTGGTCCTGGATACTGATTGGCTGAAAGGTGTGGTATATCAGACATTATAAACTTGTTGGTTCGAGCCCTGAATGCTGATTGGCTGACAGCCGTGGTATATCAGACCGTATACCACGAGTATGACAAAACATGTATTTATACTGCTCTAATTATGCTGGTAACCAGTTTATTATAGCAATAAGGCACCTCGGGGGTTTCTGGTATGTGGCCGAAATACCACGGCTAAGGCCTGTATCCAGGCACTCCGCGTTGCATCGTGCGTAAGAACAGCCCTTAGCCGTGGTATGTTGGCCATATACCACACCCCCCAGGCCTTATTGCTTACATTTAACACAGGTATGATGCAAAAATGCTTGTTTACTGTTCTATTAGAGTTAAACACCAGTTTATAATGGCAATAAGGCACCTCAGGGGTTTGTGATCTAAGGCTAATATATCACGGCTAAGGGATGTACTGTATCTAGGCTGTACTCCGCTTTGCGTTGTGTCTAAGAACAGTTGTTAGCCATCGTATATTGACCAATGTACCGCACCCCCCCAGGCCTTATTGCTTAAATATGAGTTTATATTACAAGTAAAAGTACAATCTCTGCATGTTCCTGTAAAGTTTAGCTCAGGTCCAGGGCATTGTGTGTGGTTTACTAACGTTGACAAGTATCCACAAGATGCAGTTAAGGCCTTGCACCAGAGCTATGTAAAGTTCAGCTCCATCTCCTCAGGCCAAGTTCTCTGTAATTGTCAATAACAGCAAACTGGGGGTTCTGGGGGTTCTCCCAGCCTGACCTAAGCCTGGCCTCTCGCCCTGCTGATGCCCTCACACCCAATAACACCGGTGGCGACCGCATGACATGGACGACATGCCAGCGTCCCTCTGCTTCTCTACATGCTGGCATGATGCAGCGCTGTCACAGATGTGGATAGGGATGACGAGAGAGTTGGAGAGAGCAGATATGATCACAGCACATACAAATGCAAATAGAGACATACGCACACAGTCTTTTACAGCTAACCTTGTGGGGACACACAATTCAGTCCCATTTAAAATCCTATTATCCCTAACCCTAAACCTAAACCTAACCCTAACCCATACTCTTACACTAACCTTAACCCATACGCTAACCTGTTAGGGATCCCAAGTAGCGCAGCGGTCTAAGGCACTGCATCACAGTGCTAGAGGCGTCCCTACAGACACAGGTTCGATCCCAGGCTGTATCACAACCGGCCGTGATCGGGAGTCCCTTAGGGTGGCACACAATTGGCCCAGCGTCGTCCGGGTTAGGGGAGGGTTTGGCAGGGGTAGGCCGTCATTGTAAATAAGAATTAGTTCTTAACTAATTTAAATAAAAGTTAAATAACCTGAACCCAAACCCCAAAACTAACCCTAGCTCCTGACACTTAACGTAATTCTAACTTTAACCCTAAACCACCTCGAAATAGCATTTTACCTTGTGGGGACTAACAAAATGTCCCCAGTTGGTCAAATTTTTGTTCATTTACTATTCTTGTGGGGACTTCTGGTCACCATAAGAATAGTTAAACATGTCCACTGGCAGGCCAGGGACACACGTATAAGACTGATGATGTCATAGGCAGATCTCTGTGTGGAGGTTGGCCTTACCCTTCCTGACGCTCCTTGGTCCATGGACAAGCTGTAGGATAAACAGATAAACAGAACACATTATTACACTGTCCTCATGACAGCTCCCTCCAGACACACACGTGTCACTGGTAGCATGTTGTCATTACCTCTCCGCTCTGACAATATGTGGACACACACACACACAGGCAGGCAGACCGCCAGATGTTAGAGTGATGTACTGTCCTGGTATAAAAACAGCTACCTTGCAGTTATTTTTCTCTCTCTGTGGTGTGTGACCAGCTCTCCAAAGCTCTCTTAATCAGGCGTACTGCATTACAGCTAATGACACTGAGCTGGAGCAGAACACCACACGCACGCGCACACACTCACGTATCTCATTGCCCCGGAGTGACACTAAATAAACTGGCACGCCTGGAAAAGCATTTGAAATGGAAATGTATGGAAACCTTGTATGTGGGTCATTCATCTATTCAACTGCACACATGCATACAGATTACATCTACAGAGCAGACAGAACAGATGAAGAAGTATCTATCCTCACAATGGAGAGAAGGCCAATATCTCTGTCTTTATGAGAGTAATTCTAGCTTCTCGTAGCAATCTAAGCAGCCAACAACATAATTACTGATTCAAAGCATGTCGTTGGGGTCAGTAAAGGGAGAGATGTGGTAAAATCAAAGATGCCCTCTTGAAATGAAACATTAAATCAGGCACAAATTCAATTAGCGAGCTTTACTTTTAAACACCATCACCATCTCCCTCACCATCTCTCACCCCTCCCTCATCCTCAACCCACCCCCTCCCTCATCCCAACCCTCACTCTCCCTCTCCCTCACCCTCTCCCACCCCTTCCCTCTCCTTCCCCCTCTCTCTCTCTTACCCAGCCACACTGCCGCTGGCAGAGCTCTCAGCGATTTGGGAGCTGGCAATCCACTTGGTCTCCCCCACTACTGTCCTGGCATGTGGCAAGCGCCCCACGTCCTTCACAGTCATTATCAGGTGGCGCGATGACTTGAGCACGCGCACCGCCTCGTCATGGGGGATACCCAGGAAGCTGCACCCGTTCACCTCCAGGATCTGGTCGCCCACCTGGGGTGCGGGGAGGGCACAGAGAGGAAGGAATGGTGGGCGGACTGGCATGGGCATGGGCAGACACTGGGTCACAGTACATGAGTCAGAGGTCACACAGTAGGGGCCAGAGAGGTAGAGATGAGGTAGAGTACAGACGAGAGTGAAAGTAACAAACACAGTTGGGGTTAGATTGGTAGATTGATCCGTGCTGAGTTCCAGTGGGAGGTAGATCCTGTTTAGATGTGAGGTCACAGGGTCAGAGGTATTTCTTACTCCTGGTAAGACTGAGAGGTACTCCCTCTATTGAGAGTGCTTCTAGATGCTAATGCAGACAACTCTGCCTATGGATGTGTATCTCCATCTGTAGGGCTCCATAACCATAACCCTAGGTCTTTCTGCACTCCCCTTGTGGACTCTTACAGTATCTTACCTTGGACCTTAGCAATATGGATCACTAGGCTGACCTCTGATCATCTACAATATTATTATGTGTTAACTGATATAGCACTGTGAACTGTATAGATAAATCACATATGCAGCAGCTAGTGACAGACTACATTAAACAGAGACCAGACAGACTGGCCTTTCAGGGATGGCTAACACTGACCTTTATAAAGTTAGCTAGCTGCAACAAGACCAGGGCCTGTATTCATTAAATGTATCACTAACACAGAGAGGCTGCTGCCTACATACAGACTTGAAAGAATTGGCAACTCTAATAAATGGATCACTAGTCACTTTATAAATGCCACTTTAATAATGATATTTACATATTTGTATTACTCCCACATACTGTATTTTATACCATGTATTGAATCTTGCCTATGCCGCTCGGTCACTGCTCATCCATATATTTATATGTCACACCCTGATCTGTTTCACCTGCCTTTGTGATTGTCTTCACCCCCCTCCAGGTGTCGCCCATCTTCCCCATTATCCCCTGTGTATTTATACCTGTGTTCTCTGTTTGTCTGTTGCCAGTTCGTTTTGTTCATTCAGACCGACCAGCGGTTTCCCCCTTGCTTCTGTCCTATCTATAGTGCCTGTTTCCTAGTTTTCCCAGTTTTGACCTTCCTGCTTAACCTGACCCTGAGCCTGCCTGTCGTCCTGTAACTTTGCATGCCCGTGTTCGATTTAATAAACCTTTGTTACTTCGACATTGTCTGCACCTGGGTCTTACCTTCAAACCTGAAATTATGTACATATTCTTATTCCATCCCTTTAGTATTTGTATGTATTAGTTAGTTGTTGTGGAATTGTTCGATTACTTGTTGATATTGCTGCACTGTCAGAATTAGAAGCACAAGCATTTCGCTACACTCGCAATAACATCTGCTAACCATGTGTACGTGACAAATAACATTTTATTTGAGAAGGAGCGCTGATCTAGGATCAGTTTAGCCTTTTAGAACATAATGCATAAGATTATATGGACAGGGGGACCTGATCCTAGATGGGCACTTCTACTCTGAGATGCTTTATGAATATGGGCCCAGTACTGTTCCTGCCAGAGATTAAGCCAATTTCATCCCCATTCTTTCAAAGCATGTCGTTGGGGTCAATAAAGGGAGCGGTGTGGTAAAATCAAAGACTTGTGCACCCCCACACCCCCTCACACCCTCCTTCACCATTAGTTTTGCATTTAGAGTTTAATTTGGTGTTTAGCAATTCATCATTATTTCCAGATGTCAGCTGTTCTCACATGGGTTGTTATAATTTATTTCACTGAGCTTAGTCAACCAAATCGCACCAACAACAACTTCAGTAATCCCTCAAAAGATATTTAGTGTATTCAGTGACTGGTATTGAGGTATTATGGGAGTGAGAGTCCCTTGCCATTTGTCCTCTCTATTTCTCTCATACACTCACACACACCCAGAAGAGTCTCTGATCATGCTGAGTCACCACAGAGGCGCCAACTGACAGTGATGGTGTGCTGCATCTCCTGCTGTTGTCATAAAGTTGGCACTGAGTTGGCACCCCCCCACCCCTCCTCTCCTCCATCCCTCCTTCCTTATTATAATTTCATTAGGGGGCTTAGAGAAGCTGGCAAAGAAGGTACTGCTTCCTCATAGCACATGCGCGCGAGTGCACACACATGCACACACACAGATCAATGCGCTGCGTCAAATCCAAGTGTGGGCAAGCCGCCAGGGAGCATCCTGGGTAATTAACCAGCAGCGACGCTGGCTGGACCAATGATAATTATATTTACAAATGAGAGGCCAATCAATGTGGAGATGAATAATAAGCGACTGTGTTTTCTGGAAATTCGACTCAGGCTACAGATGAGTACAACTGGATCGATGAAACACAGCCCATTGTTTTCCCCACACACCTTTCTATCGCAACTCTCACATATCCATTGATTCCTCATCTCGCTCTATGTCTTCATTGTTCTCTTTCTTTCTCTCTGTCTCACTTTCTCAGCTTGTGTGCCAACACCTCCACAAGAAAGCAACAACTCAAATCACAACTACAGAAACAGCCTTGGAAGCCAATCAGATCCCAACCAGATCTACAGTTCAGGGGGGAATGGAGCCTGTAAAGCTTTTGGGGTACTGCAGTGGTGGCTATTGGACTGAATGGAAAGCTATCAAACACATACCATTTCTTTATTCCATTGTAGCCACTACAATGAAATGTTCCTCCTATATCTCCACCCACCATCCACCACTAGATAACTGTTATATCACAGTGGCTCTCTGACCAATACACAACCTGTATGATCTAAATCAGGATCTTGATGAAGGCATGGCATGTTAAGTGAATCAGATGGGAGAGAGAGTTGAAAGCTGACCAGAGCTGATCTCATAGCAGTAAGAACAGGTTGAGCTACAATATAAAAAACACACCCAACACAGTGACTCTGTGGGGTTAGAGAGCATGTCTCAGGTGAGGAGAGCTGAACAGACATCGTATTAGATCCCCTTTTAAGTGTCTTTCTTCCCTACACTGTGTGCATGTCACAAAAGGCACGCTATTCCCTATATAGTGCACTACTTTTGACCAGGGCTGACCAGTAGTGCACTATAGAAGTAATAGTGTTGCTTTTGGAGAGCATCCTGTATTAGTTTGATCTGGCCCACTGTCTTGAATCCCATTGACATTACACTGGTTGGGGTGGGTCAGTAATGTACTATGTGGCGAAGGGGAGCGGTATTCAAACATTTTCAGCAGTGACCCAATTTTTTACGCCAGATCTTCTGGGGACGCCACTTTTTCTTGTGACAGCAGCCCACCACAAATCTTTTGACACAACCTTAACATCTGTACAATTAGATTTTTAAATCAACAAATGACCTTCAAAATAAATGTGTAAAGAAAACGTTGGTAAAAAAATCAATATATGTATATATACAGTAAAACTAAATTCCTGACATTTAATCAGAGTAAAAATTCCCTGTCTTAGGTCAGTTAGGATCACCACTTTATTTTAATTGTGCAACATTTGCCAATTATTCTCTTCAGAATTCTTCAAGCTCAGTCAAATTGGATGTTGATCATGACTAGACAACCATTTTCAGGTCTTGCCATAGATTTTCAAGTAGATTTAAGAAAAAAATGTTACTCGTCACTCAGGAACATTCACTGTCTTCTTGGTAAGCAACCCCAGTGTAGATTTGGCCTTGTGTTTTAGGTTGTTGTCCTGTTGAAAAGTGAATTAATCTCCCTGTCTGGTGGAAAGCAGACTGAACTAGGTTTTCCTCTAGGAATTTGACTGTGCTTAGCTCCATTCCATTTTTTTTAAAATCCTGGAAAACAGCCATCCTGAACATGATTTTTGAATGACTACACTACCGGTCCAAAGTTTTAGAACACCTACTCATTCAAGAGTTTTTCTTTATTTAACAGGCACACCTGTTAATTGAAATGCATTTCAGGTGACTACCTCATGATGCTGGTTGAGAGAATGCCAAGAGTGTGCAAAAGTGTCATCAAGGCAAAGGGTGGCTATTTGAAGAATCTCAAATATAAAATATATTTTGATTTGTGTAACACTTTTTGGGTTAGTTCAATACTCCATGTGTTATTTCATAGTGTTGATGTCTTCACTATTATTCTACAATGTAGAAAATAGTAAAAATAAAGAAAAACCCTTGAATGAGTAGGTGTTCTAAAACTTTGGACCGGTGGTGTACCTCATCTCTGTACCCCACACATGCAATTATCTGTAAGGTCCCTCAGTCGAGCAGTGAATTTCAACTACAGATTCAACCATAAAGACCAGGCAGGTTTTCCAATGCCTTGCAAGGAAGGGCACCTATTAGTAGATGGGTAAAAATGAATTAGAAGACATTGAATATCCCTTTGAGCATGGTGAAGTTATTAATTACACTTTGGATGGTGTATCAATACACTCAGTCACTACAAAGATAAAGTTACCGGGGAGGAAGGAACATTTCCCCTTGAGGCCAATGGTGGCTTTAAAACAGTTAGAGTTTAGGCTTTGACAGGGGCAAACTGAGGATGGATCAACAACATTGTAGTTAGTCCACAATACTTACCTAAATTACAAAGTGAAAAGAAGGAAGCCTGTACAGAATATCACATATTCCAAAACATGCATCCTGTTTGCAACAAGGCAATAAAGTAATTCTGCAAAAAATGTGGTCAGGCAATTACCTTTTTGTCCTGAATACAAAGTGTTATGTTTGGAGAAAATCCAATCCAATACGTTACTGAGTACCACTTTCCATATTTTTAAGCATAGTGGTAGCTGCATCATGTTATGGGTATGTTTATAATCGCTAAGCAGTATTATTACAAACGGAGTGAGTCCATGCAACTTATTATGTGACACATTTTTACTGCTGAACTTGCCATTGACTCAAGATATTTCAGCTTTTCATTGTGTATTAATTTATAAATATTTCGAAAAAACATAATTCCACTTTGACATTATGGGGTATTGTGTGTAGGCCAGTGACAGAAAATCTCAATTGAATCCATTTTAAATTCAAGTTGTAAATTACAACAAAATGTGGAAAAAGTCAAGGGGTGTGAATACTTTCTGAAGGCATGGTAAATTTAACATTTTGGCAAGCCCACTGTAGTTCCGGTGTCACGACTTCCACCGAAGTCGGCCCTCTCCTTGTTCGGGCGGCGTTTGGCGGTCGACGTCACCGGCTTTCTAGCCATCGCCGCTCCATTTTTCATTTATCCATTTGTTTTGTCTTGTTTCCTGCACACCTGGTTTTCATTCCCCAATCACACTACATGTATTTATTCCTCTGTTCCCCCTCATGTCTTTGTGTGAGATTGTTTTGTGTTATGTATGTGTTGAAGCGCTTTACTGGTATGCATTTATTCTGTGTTTTATTTCACGGGGTATGTTATTGTGTTTATACTATATTATTGTGACTGTTTGCGCGTTTGCACTTTTGCATTGGCTGGAGGTTTTGACACAGTGCGTCCGTCTCTTGGTTTCTCCTGCCTCAATAAAGTGTGCGCCTGTTCACAACTCTCTTCTCTCTTGCACCTGACTCCGCTCCCAGTACGCACGCCATTGACATCCGGGTCATTGACATCCCGACTTTGAATACCACTGGTGTAAGGGGAAGATTGCTTTACTGTGAGATGGGAGAAGGGGATGAGGAGATGTGAGATAAAATGATCCCAAGACAGTGATCCCTATACAGTCAGACACTCTCTATTCCCATTTTGTGGATTGAAGTGTCTTCACTTCGTTGTGCCTCTCTGGGCCTCAGTGTTGCTGTCTTTTTCGGTATCAACTCGCTCTTTTTATGTCTCTTTTACTGTATCTCTCTCTCTCTCATTGCCTTCATCTGTCTCTGTCTCTCCCTCTCTATCTCCTTCTCTCATCCCTCTACAGTACAGTAGAAGGGTCCAGGCTGTGACAGAGAAGCGTTTGGCATTTGGCCACCCACCTCTGTTCCTCTACACTCGGACAGCCGTGACATTTCGCTCTTGTCTGTTCTCCACTGAAGGGAAAAGAAGAATAGGGAAAAGATTAGATATAGACTGGCGCCGTGCCCATTTGTCCAACTCTGCTCTATGAAATGTAGCATTTGTCTTTTAAAACAGGATTCCCTAAGTGAAGAAAGGCAGCATTTGTCTTTTAAAACAGGATTCCCTAAGTGAAGAAATGTAGCATTTGTCTTTTAAAACAGGATTCCCTAAGTGAAGAAATGCAGCATTTGTCTTTTAAAACAGGATTCCCTAAGTGAAGGAAGGCAGCATTTGTCTTTTAAAACAGGATTCCCTAAGTGAAGGAAGGCAGCAGGGGGGTTGTGGAAATAGGGAGGTGTATGTCTGTTCCAAAAAGAGAGAGAGATGCCTAGATCGTGCCAGACTCCTGAGAAAAGACAACTGAGATGTCAGACTTTTACTGGATGGTGTTAAACTTTTATAAAGTATCTCTCTCTCTCTCTCTCTCTCTCTCTCTCTCTGACACCACTCTCCTCCCTCTATCTTCTGTCCCTCCTCATTATAATTCCATTTGAGGGCTCAGTAGTGCTGAGCGATTACAGCTTTTTGAAGTATTACAAAATAATCACGGTTTTCGATTTCGGTTTTTATAAAATATTTTTACATTAAATGCACTATGCATTATGTGATTTGAATGATTTCCATGATAGTAGTGACTGCTCATTACTGCTTATCACTAATTTACCATAATTTATTCACATTACTTTACTTTAATACACTATTTCAGTTATTGTGTATGTTACATTTGTTTTACGCCTATATAGGGCTACTGCCTATGCTGTCTGACAAAATCACTATTTTAGTAATTCTTGAAAGTAAATAAGGCATACTTTTATGGCTGCTGAATACCAATTATCAATCTTAGACCATGTATTTTCAGATAGAGATACCTCACGAAGCAACTGCTCTCTATCCCTCTTGATCGCGCGTTCTTCGGCCTCTTCTCTCAGTCTCAGAATGGACAAATAGGTGTGCTTTGGATTATGGTAATTGTAGTTAATTACTATGTTTTCTGCGCTAAATTATGTGGAGTATTGGCCTGTTGGAAACTACAACTCCTTACTACATCGCACAGTTCGGGCTTGATCTGATTTATCTGTAGAGATTTATCAGTCAATTAGATGTTTAAAAAACGGAAAATAACTAACAAATTTCTGTTAAGTATTCAGCACTAGGGCTCAGAGAAGCTGGCATGGGAAGTTAGTACTGCTTCGTGTACACACACACAGGGCTCAGAGAAGCTGGCATGGGAAGTTAGTACTGCTTCGTGTACACACACACAGGGCTCAGAGAAGCTGGCATGGGAAGTTAGTACTGCTTCGTGTACACACACACAGGGCTCAGAGAAGCTGGCATGGGAAGTTAGTACTGCTTCGTGTACACACACACACACACACACACACACACACACACACACACACACACACACACACACAATGTGCTGAGTTTGATCAGAGCGTGGCCAAGCCGTCAGGGAGCATCCTGAGTAATTAACCAGCAGCGACGCTGGACCAATGACAATGTTATTTACAAACGAGAGGCTAAGTTTCAATGTCACAAGCACAAGTACAGTGAAATGCCTTTCTTGCTAGCTCTAACCTCAACAATGCAGTAATCAATAACAATGTAATACTAAAAATAACAAGGTAGAACAAAAACACACAAGATATAAAAATAAGAACAACACAAAGTAAGTGGGCATACTACATACAGGGTCAGTTCCAGTACCATATATATATATAATGTGCAGGAATACTGGATCGATAGAGGTAGATATGTACAGGGGAAAGGTGACTAGGCAACAGGATATGATAAACAGAGTAGTAGCAGCGTATCTGATGATTGTATGTGAGTGGGTGTGTGTAGAGTTAGTATACATTTATGTGCATATGTGTGTGTGATAAAGTGATGTGATGGAGTGTTTGTGTGTTGGAGTGTCAGTGTGCATAATGTGAAGGGCCCTGTAAGTGTGCCTAGAGACAGTGAAAAAATAACAATAAAATACAAAGGTCAACTCAGATAGTCCTGTAACCATTTTGTTAGCCATTTAGTAGTCTTATGGCATGGAGATATAGGCTGTTCAGGAGCCTGTTGGTGTCAGACTTGATGCACCGGTACCCCTTGCCAATCAAAAGCAGAGAGAACATTCAATGGCTTGAGTCTTTAACAATTTTCCGGGCCTTCCTTTCACACCGCTTGATATAGAGGTCCTGGATGGCAGGGAGCTCGGCCCCAGTGATGTACTGGGCTGTACGCCCCATCAATTGTAGCACCATGCGATCGAGGGCAGTGCTATTGCCATACCACGCAGTGATGCAGCCAGTCAAGATGCTCTCAATGGTACAGCTGTATAACTTTTTGAAGATTTGAAGGCCGATGCCAAACCTTTTCAACCTCCTGAGGGGGAAGAGGCACTATCGCACCTTCTTCACGATTGAATGGAGGTGTGTGGACCATTTAAATTCTTAGTGATTTGGACACCGAGGAACTTGTAGCTCTTGACCCGCTCCACTGCAGCCCCGTCGATGTGGATGGGGGAGTGTTCAGCCCCCCATTTCCTGCAGTCCACGATCAGCTCCTTGGTCTTACTAACGTTGAAGGAGAAGTTGTTGTTCCGCCCCACAATGCCACGTCACTGATCTCCTCCCTGCAGGAGGGGACTAAATCCCTGTGGGGCCCCTGTGTTGAGGGTCAGCATGGTGGATGTGATGTTGCCTACCCTCACCACCTGGGGTCGGACCATCAGGAAGTCCAGGATCCAGCTGCAGAGGGAGGTGTTCAGACCAAGGCTCCTAAGCTTGGTGACGAGCTTGGAGGGGACAATGGTGTTGAAAGCTGAGCTGTAGTCAATGAACAGCATTCTTACATAGGTATTCCTCTTATTTGGGTGGGTGAGGGCAGTGTGGGGTGCAATTCAGATTGCGTCGTCTTTGGATCTGCTGTGGCGGTATGCAAAATGGAGTGGGTCTAGAGTGTCTGGGATGATGGAGTTGATGTGTTTTTTATTTAACCTTTATTTAACCAGGCAAGTCAGTTAAGAACAAATTCTTATTTTCAATGACAGGGTTAACTGCCTGTTCAGGGGCAGAACGACAGATTTGTACCTTGTCAGCTGGGGGGTTTGAACTTGCAACCTTCCGGTTACTAGTCCAATGCTATAACCACTAGGCTACCCTGCCGATGTGTGCCATAATCAGCCTCTCAAAGGACTTAATGATTACCACAGATGTGAGTGCTACAGTGTGGTGGTCACTGTGATATGAAGCCATACATGCTGACCATACCACCCGGGTTGTGTGATTGAGCATTGCAAAATAGATTTACATACACTATATATACACAAAAGTATGTGGCCACCCCTTCAAATTAGTGGATTCGGCTATTTCAGCCACACCGTTGCTGACAGGTGTGTACATTTGAGCACACAGCCATACATTTGAGCACACAGCCATACAATCTACATAAACATACATTGGCAGTAGAATGGCTGTATTGAAGAGCTCCGTGACTTTCAACGTGGCACCGTCATAGGATGCCACCTTTCCAACAAGTCAGTTTGTCATATTTCTGCCCTGCTAGAGCTGTCCCGGTCAACCGTAAGTGCTGTTATTGTGAAGTGGAAACGTCTAGGAGCAACAAAGGCTCAGCCGTGAAGTGGTAGGCCACACAAGCTCACAGAACGGGACTGCCGAGTGCTGAAATCGTCTGTCCTCGGTTGCAACACTTACCGAGTTCTAAACTGCCTCTGGAAGCAACATCAGCACAAGAACTGTTTGTCGGGAGCTTCATGAAATGGGTTTCCATGGCTGAGCAGCCACACACAAGCCTAGCTCACCATGCGCAATGCCAAGTGTAGGCTGGAGTGGTGTAAAGCCTGCCGCCATTAGACTCTGGAGCAGTGGAAATGCGTTCTTTGGAGTGATGACTCAAGCATCGCCAACTGGCAATCTGAGGGACAAATCGTGGTTTGGTGGATGTCAGGGGAACGCTATTTAACCCAATGCATAGTGGCAACTGTAAAGTTTGGTGGAGGAGGAATAATGTCTGAGGCTGTATTTCATGGTTTGGCCTAGGACCCTTAGCCTTCCCAGAAGAGTGGATGCTGTTATAGCAGCAAAGGAGGGACCAACTCCATATTAATGCCCATGATTTTGGAATGAGATGTTCAACGAGCAGGTGTCCACATACATTTTATCCAAACTACTCGAGAGTGTCTGCATAGCCAGGCTCTAAAACATAACTTGGTTCTAGTCCCTCCTCTCCCATCTCCTCATTGGTTTTTAGGAGCAATTACTGTACCCAGGTGGGTGATGAAAGATGAACTGAGGTCCACACTCCAGTCCAGTTGGTGGCGGTAATGCACCTTACAGTTGGTTGCCAACAGCCATATAAAGTCCACAGAAGAAGAAGAAGCAGACTGAAGGAGGAGAGATCACTAGAAAGAAACAAGGTTTCTGCTTTTATCTGTGGATTAATTGTCGGAGTAGAGAACACATGATTGTGTAAAATGTGTACTTATTGTACATGTTCCTGACCTCAGCCGTAGCCTCAGGATTGTTTGCAATAGCTCTGTGTGTGATGGCCCTGTCCTTTAGTTTAGCACCAACCTCAGTGTTCATCCAGGGCTTTTGATTGGGGAAGCAGAGAACCTTCACCGCGGGGACAACGTCCCCGATGCATTTGCAAATGAAGTCAGTGACGGAGGTGGTTAGCTCGTCGATGTTATCCGCAGTCCTGAAAGTCCTGAAACATATTCCAATCAGCGCTAGCAAAGCAGTCCTGTAGCATAATCTCTGATTCTGGAGACCATTTCTCAACAGAGCGAGTCACGGGTAATTCCTGTTTGAGCTTCTGCTTGTAAACAGGAAGCATTTGTACAGAGTCATGATTTGATTTGCCGAATGGAGGATGAGGGAGGGCCTTGTATTCCAATTGGCTCCTTCATCCCCTCTCCTCCCCCTGTAACTATTCCCTAGGTCATTGCTGTAATTGAAAATGTGTTCTCGGTCAATTTACCTAGTAAAATGATTAAGTTTTCCTGCTTGGTTATCTTGTACAGTTTGTTAAGTGCCAGCTTGTTATTTTACTTGTCCTGGGGTTGAATGTATAGAACAGTCACTATAATAGCTGAAAATTCACTCGGGAGGTAAGAGTTGGCATTTAACCATCAGGTATTCCGACACTTCCACCACGCTCAAGTCAGCACACCAGTTATTGTTGATGAACAGGCAAACCTCCTCCCCCCTCTATTTCCTCGACTCCACTGTCGGCTCAGTGAATGGAGAATCCATCGAGTTGGATAGTCATGGGGGGTATCTTGTCCGAGTGCCATGTTTCAGAAAAATAGAGAATATTGCAGTTTCGACAGTCCCATTGGTAGTTAATCTGCGATCGGAGATCATCCATCTTATCATCAAGTGGCCAGTAGAATGGAGTAAAGAGGTGTCCGGGTCTCCCTTCGCCTTAATCTTAGCAGGATCTCCCCTCGCCTTAATCTTAGCAGGATCTCACCTCGCCTTAATCTTACCAGGATCTCCCCTCGCCTTAATCTTACCAGGATCTCCCCTCGCCTTAATCTTACCAGGATCTCCCCTCGCCTTAATCTTACCAGGATCTCCCCTCGCCTTAATCTTACCAGGATCTCACCTAGCCTTAATCTTACCAGGATCTCACCTAGCCTTAATCTTACCAGGATCTCCCCTCGCCTTAATCTTACCAGGATCTCCCCTCGCCTTAATCTTACCAGGATCTCCCTCGCCTTAATCTTACCAGGATCTCCCCTCGCCTTAATCTTACCAGGATCTCACCTAGCCTTAATCTTACCAGGATCTCACCTAGCCTTAATCTTACCAGGATCTCCCCTCGCCTTAATCTTACCAGGATCTCCCCTTGCCTTAATCTTACCAGGATCTCCCCTCGCCTTAATCTTACCAGGATCTCCCCTCGCCTTAATCTTACCAGGATCTCCCCTCGCCTTAATCTTACCAGGATCTCCCCTTAATCTTACCAGGATCTCCCCTCGCCTTAATCTTACCAGGATCTCCCCGCCTTAATCTTACCAGGATCTCCCCTTAATCTTACCAGGATCTCCCCTCGCCTTAATCTTACCAGGATCTCCCCTCGCCTTAATCTTACCAGGATCTCCCCTTGCCTTAATATTACCAGGATCTCCCCTTGCCTTAATCTTACCAGGATCTCCCCTCGCCTTAATATTACCAGGATCTCCCCTCACCTTAATCTTACCAGGATCTCCCCTCGCCTTAATCTTCCGAGGATCTCTCCTCTTGCCTCTGTAATGTCAGTGTTTCCATTTGGGTAGCCCAAAAATTGGGTTGAAATGACAAAAAGAGCTCAGGGAAGATGAGTCGAGGTCGAAGCCAGAATTGAGGTAATTAACTGACGATCTGATGTTCAAAAGTTCTTGATAGCAGATATAGTGAGAAAAAAATGTAGAATAAACGATAAAAGAATCACAAAATATCCATCCAGTACGGTGCCATCTTTCGGCCAATCAATGTGGAGATGAATAATAAGCGACTGTGTTTTCTGAAATATGACTAAGGCTACAAATGAGTACAACTGGATCGCCATTCATAGCCATGAAACACAGCCCATCGATTCCTCATCTCTCTCCATGTCTTTCTTGTTCTCTTTCTTTCTCTTTGTCTCACTTTCTCAGCTTGTGTGACAACACAAGCGAGTAAACTCCCAATGCCTTCCATTCCTCTTGCTAACGTGCAATCATTAGAAAATAAAATTGATGACCTACTATTAAGATTATGCTACCAAAGGGTAGATAAAAACTGTAACATCTTCACCAAGACGTGGCTGAACGAAGAAACAGACAATATAGAGCTTCCATGCACCAGCAGAACAGAGACGCTGCCTCTGGTAAGACGAGGGGTGGGGGTGTGTGTATTTCTGTCAATAACAGCTGGTGTGCAATGTCTAATATTAAAGAAGTCTTGAGGTATTGCTCGCCTGAGGTAGAGAACCTTAAGATAAGCTGTTGTCCACACTATCTACAAAGCGAGTTCTCATCTGTATTATTCATAGCCGTCTATTTACCACCACAAAGCAAAGCTGGCACTAAGACCACCCTCAACCAACTCTATGAGGTCATAAGCAAAGAAGAAAATGCTCACCCTGAAGCGGCTCTCCTAGTGGCCGGGGACTTTAATGCAGGCAAACTTAAATCAGTTTTACTAAATTTTTACCAGCATGTCTACTAGCTATTTGTTTGTTACCTACAGTTGAAGTCGGAAGTATACATACACTTAAGTTGGAGTCCACAAATTTCTTGTTAACAAACTATAGTTTTGGCAAGTCAGTTAGGACATCTACTTTGTGCATGACACTATTAATTTTTCCAACAATTGTTTACAGACAGATTATTTCACTTATAATTCACTGTATCACAATTCCAGTGGGTCAGAAGTTTAAATACACTAAGTTGACTGTGACTTTAAACAGCTTGGAAAATTCCAGAAAATGATGTCATGGCTTTAGAAGCTTCTGATGGGCTAATTGACATCATTTTAGTCAATTGGAGGTGTACCTGTGGATGTATTTCAAGGCCTACCTTCAAACTCAGTGCCTCTTTGCTTGACATCATGGGAAAATCAAAAGAAATCAGCCAAGACCTCAGATTTTTTTTAAATCTCCACAAGTTTGGTTCATCCTTGGGAGCAATTTCCAAACCCCTGAAGGTACCACGTTCATCTGTACAAACAATAGTAAACAAGTATAAACACCATGGGACCAAGCAGCCGTCATACCGCTCAGGAAGGAGACGCATTCTGTCTCCTAGAGATGAACATACTTCGGTGTGAAAAGTGCAAATCTATCCCAGAACAACAGCAAAGGACCTTGTGAAGATGCTGGAGGAAACAGGTACAAAAGTATCTATATCCACAGTAAAACGAGTCCTATATCGACATAACCTGAAAGGCTCCTCAGCAAGGTTGAAGCCACTGCTCCAAAACCACCATACAAAAGCCAGACTACGGTTTGCAACTGCACATGGGGACAAAGATCGTACTTTTGTAACTGCACATGGGGACAAAGATTGTACTTCTTGGTGAAATTTTCTCTGGTCTGATGAAACAAAAATAGAACTGTTTGGCCATAATGACCATCGTTATGTTTGGAGGAAAAAGGGGTAGGCTGCAAAGCCGAAGAACACCATCCCAACCGTGAAGCACGGGGTGGCAGCATCATATTGTGAGGGTTCTTTGCTGCAGGAGGGACGAGTGCACTTCACAAAATAGATGGCATCATGAGGGAGGAAAATTACATGGGTAAATTGAAGCAACATCTCAAGACATCAGTCAGGAAGTCAAAGCTTGGTCGCAAATGGGTCTTCCAAATGGACAATGACCCCAAGCATTCTTCCAAAGTTGTGGCAAAATGGCTTAAGGACAACAAAGTCAAGGTATTGGAGTGGCCATCACAACTCCCTGACCTCACACCTATAGACAATTTGTGGGCAGAACTAAAAAAGCGTGTGTGAGCAAGGAGGCCTACAAACCTGACTCAGTTACACCAGCTCTGTCATGAGGAATGAGCCAAAATTCACCCAACTTATTGTGGGAAGCTTGTGGAAGGCTACCTGAAACGTTTGACCCAAGTTAAACAAATTAAACACAATGCTACCAAATACTATTTGAGTGTATATAAACTTCTGACCCACTGGGAATGTGATGAAAGAAATACAAGCTGAAATAACTATTATTCTGACATTTCATATTCTTAAAATAAAGTGGTGATCCTAACTGACCTAAGGCGGGGAATTTTTATTAGGATTAAATGTCAGGAATTGTGAAAAACTGAGTTTAAATGTATTTGGCTAAGGTGTATGTAAACTTACGACTTCAACTGTAAGTATTCACACCCCGAAGTAAATACTTTGTAGGAGCACCTTTGGCAGCAATTACAGCTGTGTCTTTCTGGGTAAATTGCTAAGATTTTCCACACCTGGATTGTGCAACATTTGCAACATTTTTCAAATTCTGTCAAATTGGTTATTGATCATTGCTAGACAACCTTTTTCAGGTCTTGCCAAAGATTTTCAAGTAGATTTGAGTCAAAACTGTAACTCGGCCATTCAGGAACACTCACTGTGTTCTTGGTAAGCAACTTCAGTGTAGATTTAGCCTTGTGTTTTAGGTTATTGTCCTGCTAAAAGGTGAATTAATCTCCCTGTCTGGTGTAAAGCAGACTGCATTAAATTTTCCTCTAAGATTTTGTCTGTGCTTAGCTCCATTATGTTTATTTTTTATCCTGAAAAACACTCCAATCCTTACCGATAACAGGCATACCCATAACATGATGCAGCCACCATTATGCTTGAAAATATGGAGAGTGGTACTCGGTAATTTGTTATATTGGACTTGCTCCAAACATAACACTTTGTATTCAGGACAGAAAGGTAATTGCTTTGTCAAATGTTTTGCAGTATTACTTTATTGCCTTTTTGCAAACAGTATGCATGTTTTGGAATATTTGTATTCTGTACAGGCTTCATTCTTTTCACTCTGTTAATTAGTTTAATATTGTGGAGTAAATACAATGTTGTTGATCCATCCTCAGTTTTCTCCTATTACAGACAGGCCTTTAAACTCTGTAACTGTTTTAAAGTCACTATTGGCCTCGTGATGAAATCCCTGAGTGGTTTCCTTCCTCGCCAGCAACTGAGTTAGGAAGGAAGACTGTATCTTTGTAGTAACTGGGTGTATTGATACACCATCCAAAGTGTAATGAATAACTAGCTTTTACATTTTTTACCCATGTACCAATAGGTGCCCTTCTTTGCGAGGCATTGGAAAACCTCCATGGTCTTTGTGGTTGAATCTGTGTTTGAAATCCACTGCTCGACTGATGGACCTTGCAGTACATATAATTGTATGTGTGGGGTACAAAGATGAGGTAGTCGTTCAAAGATCATGTTAAACACTATTATTGCACACAGAGTCCATGCTACTTAGTATGTGACTTGTTAAGCACATTTTTACTCCTAAACATATTTACAGTAGGCTTGCTATAACAAAGGGGTTGAATACTTATTGACTCAAGACATTTCAGCTTTTCATTTTAAAATATTTTGGAGAAAAAAAAAAAAACATAATTCCACTAAAATTATGGGCTATAGTGTGTAGGCCAGTGACAAAACATCTCGTTGTAATCCATTTTAAATTCAGGCTGTAACCCAACAAAATGTAGAAAAAGTCAAGGGGTGTGAATTGTTTCTGAAGGCACCATCAGCAAAATTGTATTTACACATAAAATAAATTTTTATTCAAAGCAACTTAGTCATGCGGGCATACATTTTACATATGTGTGGTCCTGGGAATCGAATCCAATACCCTGACAGTACAAGAGCCATGCTCTACCAACTGAGCTACAAAGGACCACAAAGGACTTTCTGTGTATGCATTCTTGTTGACTCACAGATGAACAAAAGTGTTTTGATTGATTACTGCTCGTGATAAAGTGGCGTTCTACAAACTAAAATGGTTCCAACAGGGCTTTTGCTCCCTTGCACACAGTGCTTTATATTTGGATGGATTAAGGAACAAAATTTCAATTTGGTTGTTGGGAGGCTTTCCATCCGTCGTGATAATTGATCGTTCTGCTGAATGGTCGGGAAAAAAATTAGTGTGTTCAGCTTGGCTCTCAGTCCGACTCCGCACTCTGTTTTAGTACACTAGTTCCTCTTAAATGGCCTCTGTGGAAGTCTATAGCATTGTTTGTGTGACTCATCTAAGGAAAGGTTTAATTTAGTCATTTATGTTGAGTCAGCCTTTGTTGATTATGTTGAATCTCTTTTGTCTAATTTGTTAAGTAGTGGTGATCTCCTTTGTATGATCGGCAGTGCATTTGTTCAATTCAGTTTAACACCATCCAGTAAAAGTCTGACATCTCAGTTGTCTTTTCTCAGGAGTCTGGCACGATCTAGGCATCCCTCTCTCTCTCTTTTTGGAACAGACATACACCTCCCTATTTCCCCAAACCCCCTGCTGCCTTCCTTCACTTAGGGAATCCTGTTTTAAAAGACAAATGCTGCCTTTCTTCACTTAGGGAATCCTGTTTTAAAAGACAAATGCTGCCTTCCTTCACTTAGGGAATCCTGTTTTAAAAGACAAATGCTGCAATTCATAGAGCAGAGTGGGCACGGCGCCAGTCTATATCTAATCTTTCCCTATTCTTCTTTTCCCTTCAGTGGAGAACAGACGAGAGCAAAATGTCACGGCTGTCCGAGTGTAGAGGAACAGAGGTGGGTGGCCAAATGCCAAACGCTTCTCTGTCACAGCCTGAACCCTTCTACTGTACTGTAGAGGGATGAGAGAGGGAGATAGAGAGGGAGAGACAGATGAAGGCAATGAGAGAGAGAGATACAGTAAAAGAGACATAAAAAGAGCGAGTTGATACCGAAAAAGACAGCAACACTGAGACCCAGAGAGGCACAACGAAGTGAAGACACTTCAATCCACAAGATGGGAATAGAGAGTGTCTGACTGTATAGGGATCACTGTCTTGGGATCATTTCATCTCACATCTCCTCATCCCCCTCTCACAGTAAAGCAATGAGTAAACCTACACCGTACAGTACATCACTGTCCCACTCCCACCACTGTATAATCAATGAGATTCATGACAGTGGGCCAGATAAAACAAATACAGGTGCGTCCCAAAATGGCACACTATTCCCTATACAGTGCACTAGTACTATATAGTGCACTACTTTTGACCAAAGCTCTATAGCCCCTGGTCAGCACTGGTCAAATGTAGTGCACTATATAGGGAATAGTGTGCATTTTGTGACATACACACAGTGCAGGGAAAAAATACACTTCAAAGGAGATCTAATAGGATGTCTGTTCAGCTCTCCTCACCTGAGATATGTGCTCTCTAACCCCACAGAGTCACTGTGTTGGGTGTGTTTTTTATATTGGAGCTCAACCTTTTCTTACTGCTATGAGATCAGCTCTGGTCAGCTTTCAACTTAACATGCCATGCCTTCATCAAGATCCTGATTTAGATCATACTGTTTGTGTATTGGTCAGAGAGCCACTGTGATATACCATTAATCCAGTGGTGGGTGGAGATATAGAAGGAACATCAAATTGAATGGCTGGAATGGAATAAAGGAATGGTAGGTGTTTGTAGGTGTTTCACTCCATTCCAGCCATTAAAACGAGTTGTCCTCCTATATATCCACCCACCAATTTTCCAAGCTGTTTAAAGGCACAGTCAACTTAGTGTATGTAAACTTCTGACCCACTGGAATTGTGATACAGTGAATTATAAGTGAAATAATCTGTCTGTAAACAATTGTTGGAAAAATGACTTGTGTCATGCACAAAGTAGATGTCCCAACCAACTTGCCAAAACTATAGTTTGCTAACAAGAAATTTGTGGAGTGGTTGAAAAACAAGTTTTTATGACTCCAACCTAACTTCTGACTTCAACTGTATATAAAGGAGATATTTCTGTATTCCATTTCCAAAACATTTAAAAAAATGTTTAAAACATGTTTGCATTATGGGATAATGTGTGTAAATGGGTGAGAAAAAAATGTTATATTAAAAAAATATTTTATCCATTTTGAATTCAGGCTGTACAATGTGGAATAAGTCGAGAGGTATGAATACTTTCTGAAGGCACTCTAGTCTCCACTCTGGTTGGTGTTAGTAGTCAACTGCACTGAGACATTGTTGTCCATAATAGTTTGTCTGCACATACAATGTTCATCAGAGGCGTCAAACCCATATGTCCTGTTAAAAAAAAGTATGTTGTTGTTGTTTCTCAGTGTTACCTCTAGCCACATAGCAGTTTTATGAATTTGGCTTTAGCTAGACCAGATAGGTTCAGAGTAGCTAGTTTGTTTAACTACCTTAGCTGTCATGCCTGCTGGCAATGTTGGTAGCCTTTAAAAAAGCAAGCAAAAACGAAATGTACTGAATAAGACTCTTTTACCCAGATTTTTGCAGAGTAGCATATTTAGTTTCTTTAAAAAAAGAATCACCAGTCAGGAGGATACAGACAGCTCAAGAGGTATGCAGACAGCTTAGGTATGCAGAAAAAGCTGTTTTAGGTGTTCGAAAAATGCGAACCACCTCCCAGCCATCCTCACATACTTTGTGCCTCTTTAGAGTTTTGGGGTGTTTGATGCCCCTGGAGTTCATTAAAGGACAGCCTTAGTGTCAGCAGGAGTTGTTTCATCCGCAGCTCTGACACTGTGTTATTGTATTAATGCTGGTGCGCTTGGCATGACCTTTCTCAAGACATTGAATTCAATTAGACTGAAGCAGCCAGGTGTCATGAAAAGGGCAAACGACTGTCAGTAGCCTTTTCCACCATGGAGAAAGCTGTCTCTGGGCAGAGCACTTTACCAGCAAAGACCCATACTATGTCCCAAATGGAACCCTATTCTCTATTTAGTGCACTACTTTAAACCAGAGCCCATGGGGAATCCATGGGGAACCCATGGGTGCCATTTGGGAAACTAGCTAGCTGTTATAAACACCCCAACACTTTACAACAACACTTACAACACTTACATGGCCTCTGGAGAGTAGAGCCATAAGGCTGGAGAGTAAAGCCATAAGGAAGCTTTTACAAACCCCAGTCATTTGGTGTGCAGAGAGAAAGGGAGAGAGAGAGAGACAGACCGAGACAGTGCTGCCACCATGGCTGGTTGGGATGTTTTTATACAAGCCTGGCAGGGATTGAACTGAGCAAATCCATCATCCCAATGCTAGATGACACACAGTAACCGTACAGTCATCCCCTGGTTAATATGACTACAGTTAGAAGGACTTTCATTCCTGTCGGGGGCTGTGGACACTGTGTACAATAATATTCCAAAGTATATTTTAGAATTTAGACATAAATGGATTGAAGGCCACCTCCAGAGTGCATTACAGAGCTATAATCAACATGTTGTTCATTTACAGAGGGATAACAACAGGAATAAACCCACAAGATGACTTACATACTCAATGATGCAGAGTCACATCCCAACAGGGATTTAAAGACACCCTATGTGTCCCAAATGGCACCCTATTCCCTATTTGGTGCACTACTTTTGACCAGGGCCCATGGCACTGTGAAGTTTAATGTATCATTATTTAAAAGTTCGCCGCATAAGCTTAAAAACAAATAACAACCATCATTGTCTACAGTCAATCACGGACTACAGGAAGAAACCCAGCCCAGTCACGGACCAGGATGTCTTGCTCCCAGGCAGACTAAATAACTTTTTTGCCCGCTTTGAGGACAATACAGTGCCACTGACACGGCCTGCAATGAAAACATGCGGACTCTCCTTCACTGCAGCCAAAGTGAGTAAGACATTTAGACGTGTTAACCCTCGCAAGGCTGCAGGCCCAGACGGCATCCCCAGCCGCGCCCTCAGAGCATGCGCAGACCAGCTGGCCGGTGTGTTTACGGACATATTCAATCAATCCCTATACCAGTCTGCTGTTCCCACATGCTTCAAGAGGGCCACCATTGTTCCTGTTCCCAAGAAAGCTAAGATAACTGAGCTAAACGACTACCGCCCGTAGCACTCACATCCGTCATCATGAAGTGCTTTGAGAGACTAGTCAAGGACCATATCACCTCCACCCTACCTGACACCCTTGACCCACTCCAATTTGCTTACCGCCCAAATAGGTCCACAGACGATGCAATCTCAACCACACTGCACACTGCCCTAACCCATCTGGACAAGAGGAATACCTATGTGAGAATGCTGTTCATCGACTACAGCTCGGCATTCAACACCATAGTACCCTCCAAGCTCGTCATCAAGCTCGAGACCCTGGGTCTCGACCCCGCCCTGTGCAACTGGGTACTGGACTTCCTGACGGGCCGCCCCCAGGTGGTGAGGGTAGGCAACAACATCTCCTCCCCGCTGATCCTCAACACTGGGGCCCCACAAGGGTGCGTTCTGAGCCCTCTCCTGTACTCCCTGTTCACCCACGACTGCGTGGCCATGCACGCCTCCAACTCAATCATCAAGTTTGCGGACCACACAACAGTGGTAGGCTTGATTACCAATAACGACGAGACGGCCTACAGGGAGGAGGTGAGGGCCCTCGGAGTGTGGTGTCAGGAAAATAACCTCACACTCAACATCAACAAAACTAAGGAGATGATTGTGGACTTCAGGAAACAGCAGAGGGAACACCCCCCCATCCACATCGATGGAACAGTAGTGGAGAGGGTAGCAAGTTTTAAGTTCCTCGGCATACACATCACAGACAAACTGAATTGGTCCACTCACACAGACAGCATCGTGAGGAAGGCGCAGCAGTGCCTCTTCAACCTCAGGAGGCTGAAGAAATTCGGCTTGTCACCAAAAGCACTCACAAACTTCTACAGATGCACAATCGAGAGCATCCTGGCGGGCTGTATCACCGCCTGGTATGGCAACTGCACCGCCCTCAACCGTAAGGCTCTCCAGAGGGTAGTGAGGTCTGCACAATGCATCACCGGGGGCAAACTACCTGCCCTCCAGGACACCTACACCACCCGATGCTACAGGAAGGCCATAAAGATCATCAAGGACATCAACCACCCGAGCCACTGCCTGTTCACCCCGCTGTCATCCAGAAGGCGAGGTCAGTACAGGTGCATCAAAGCTGGGACCGAGAGACTGAAAAACAGCTTCTATCTCAAGGCCATCAGACTGTTAAACAGCCACCACTAACATTGAGTGGCTACTGCCAACACACTGTCAATAACACTGACTCTACTCCAGCCACTTTAATCATGGGAATTGATGGGAAATGATGTAAATATATCACTAGCCACTTTAAACAATGCTACCTTATATAATGTTACTTACCCTACATTATTCATCTCATATGCATACGTAGATACTGTACTCTATATCATCGACTGCATCCTTATGTAATACATGTATCACTAGCCACTTTAACTACGCCACTTGGTTTACATACTCATCTCATCATGTCTCATAATACTGTACTCGATATCATCTATTGTATCTTGCCTATGCTGCTCTGTACCATCACTCATTCATATATCCTTATGTACATATTCTTTATCCCCTTACACTGTGTATAAGACAGTAGTTTTTTTGGAATTGTTAGTTAGATTACTTGTTCGTTATTACTGCATTGTCGGAACTAGAAGCACAAGCATTTCGCTACACTCGCATTAACATCTCCTAACCATGTGTATGTGACAAATAAAATTTGATTTGATTTGATTTGATTGCTAGCTGTAAGCATCTCTGGCTGACCCCATCTTGGTGAATGAGGTGCTACTTCTGAACATGACCAGTGGGTCGTAGCTGTGTGTTACCCTGTTAGTGTTACCTTCCATGCTATCCCACTGTCCTAGGGCTCTATTTTCGGCTGATGGTAAGGAGGCACAAGTGTCAAAAGCACGTTAGTTTGCAATTTCATTGTGTGAAAACTGGTACACTGGCATTTTCTAGCCCTAACACCAGGTTCGGCAATTTACTTGTCCAACATCAGCTGAGGTTGGAGGGGTGGCTATATTTGAGGCGTGTCCTTAAAAACACACGCCAAGGTGACAATTTCATGCAGCGCTAATGGGACATTTTCAGATCCACACAAACATGTTGTTAAAGGTAACACAGTTGATAATGTCATGGATTTAGAGAGCAGAAGTGTAGCCTATCCAGCCAGTGTCCATGGATGAGAGATGTGCATTTTCTGTTGGTGAATCTCATTTTTAGAAACATAAAAAAACTTTGGTTTTCCCCCCATTTTGTTTAATTTGATTAAAAACCAAGCATAGCTTACCCTCCACTTAATCAATGCTGGTTTAGCATAAAGGGGTTTTAAATGGTCTACTGAGAGTGCTTTGAAATAATTTGGAGGTTTTTGCCCTCATGATTATTTACTCCTGTCTGTCCTGTGAGCGCCCCGGTGGCCCTTAAATTAAAATGAGGAAACCCTGGTGTCCATCGAGTCAACTGTCAGTTGGGCCTGGGCTTTGATCTGTGGCCCTCCAGGCTGCAATTAACCATCCATCACAATTCACATACCTGCATACTTCATTTCGATTGTTCGAGTAGGCTATCCACACTCTTAGAATTTTTTTCTCCCTTATAGAACCGAAAAAGGTTCTATTGCTTGCTTCATATATGGTACCCCAAAAAGTTATATGCAGAACCCTTTTATAGGATTTGAACAGAACCCATGAGGTTCTTCTTCACTTAACCAAAATGGTTCCATATAGAACTCTGCATGGTGCCATTTATGAATTATTTAATAAACAGTAAAGTTATGGACAAAAGAATACCAGCATAGTTTTTAGAAAGTGTCATTATATGCATAGTTTGGAAATATGCACTGGTAGCCAGAGAGGCATCTCTTTGTTTGAATGACATGCCCAGATGACTATAGCCCCGTCGCGCTCACTTCGGTCATCATGAAGTGCTTTGAGAGGCTGATCATGGCCACATCAAGGCTGGCATGCCAGGCACACTGGACCCACTCCAATGTGCTTACTGCTCCAACACAACAGATTCATGGAAGATGCCATTTCCACCGCTATTCACACGGTCGTAACACATCTGGACAAGAGGATTACCTATGTGAGAATGCTGTTCATTGACTACAGTTCCGCACCACCCTCTGCAAATGGATCCTGGACTTCCTGACGGGCAGACACCTCATCCACACTGACTCTTAACACAGGGCACCCCAGTCCTCTGCTGTACTCCCTGTTCACCCACGACTGCATGGCTTTGCACGACATCAACGCCATCATCATGTTTGCTGTCGACACCACGGTTGTAGGCCTGATAACCAACAACCACAAGTCAGCTTATAGGGAGGAAGTGAACTAGCATTGTGGTGTCATGACAATATCAGCAAAACAAAGGAATTAATTTTTGACTTCAGGAAGCAGAGTAGGGAACATGCCCTGATCCACATCAATGGGGCTGTACTAGAGAGAGTCATGAGTTTTAAGTTATTCGGCGTCCACACATCACCGAGGACCATGGACCAACAACACCACCATTCTTGTCAAGAGGGTGCAACAGTGTCTTTACTTCCTAAGGTGGCTGAAGAAATTCGGCACGCCTCTCCATAAACTACCGCTGCACCATTGAGTGTCCTGACCGGTTGCATCACGGTGTGATACGGAAATTGTTCCATCCACGACCGCAAAGCCCTGCAGCGGGTGGTGAAGATCACTGGTACCATGCTTCCAACCAACCAGGACATCTACTCAAAACAGGGCCTGAGCATGAGGCATCATCAAAGACCCCACACACCCCAGCCATGTGCTGTTCTCTCCTTTACTGTTGAGAAGAACATTCTGGACTAATATTGAGGGTTATAATGTGTTCAGAGCTGACAAACAGGGTAGAGATGGTGGAGTAGCCATTCTTATTAAAGTCCTTTCTCTGTCTCTTTACTGAAATCCATTTCTCTTGCCAAATAACTTTAGCTGCTATCTTTATGCCTTTGTCTTGGGAAAAATGTTTCTGTTATAGGGGTATATCGTCCTCTCTCAGCTAACCGTTGTGCACTAGAGGAGTTAACTAGTTTGTCTTCTTTTACTAAATCAGAAATTATTATTCTGGGTGACCTAAATTATAATTGGAAATTGCAAGCTTTAGACAATCTAAAAGGTGTGTAATGATCTCAACCAAACTCAGCTGGTGACTAAGCCTACACAGTTCAACCCCAAAGATCCTTCAAAGTTGACTCTGATTGATTTTATTTTACCGAATACACCAAAGAAATATGCTTCTACTGGTGTCTTTGCCCAAGACATTAGTGACCTTTGCCCAGTTGTTTGTGGTAGAGATGTGAGAATACAAAAATTGAAGCCTTGTATCATCACAACGTGGAACTTTAAAAACTTCAGTGAAAAGGCTTTTTTTCATGATCTTTATTTTAGTGACCTTGATTGTGTTTCAGCTATCCCTTTACCTGATATAGCTTTGAGCCTTTTTGATGAGGTCTTCAATACTATTATGGATAATCGTGCTCCATAAAAAAATGAAGTGTTAAAGGTAGATCGAATGCCTGGTACACTCCGGAATTATCAGATGTCATTCATAAAAGAGATGATGCTTGGGTCAATGCCAGGAACACAGGCTTAGGCCCGGACTGGTAAGATTTTAAGCAACTGAGGAAACATTGTGTAAAACAAATCAGAAAGGCTAAATCTGATTATTATGTAACGTCTTTTTCGGATTGTAATGGGAACCTGGCTAAATTCTGGAGAACTGTCAAATCCCTGAAGGGTTCTACTTCCTCCTCTGCAACAACAAATTAATTCAGACACTGGCTTCATTACGGGAAAAAATTACATTATTGATGCATTTAATCACCATTTTATATCAGCGAGCTCTGTCTTTGAAATAACATCTAAGCCTATTCACAATGATATTGGGCTCCATCCTGATAGTGGAAACTTACTGAATGAAAATAGTCAAAGATTTTCTTTTAGGCTATTTACAGAAAAATAAGCCCTAAGCTTTGCTAGCAATAAACAACATGAAATCAACAGAGGCCAACCAATTGGATCCTGGTCTGCTTAAGTGTGCATCGCCCATTATTGTTGGCTCCATAACACACATTTTTTATTTGCAGTTTTTTTATGGTAGGCAAGATAGATGTGTTTGCTTTCTACTCAATGTATTGGTAAGTCATGTATTTAACAAACCTCAAGGTGCTTTTCTTAGGAGCGAATGGTCTGCCTGCAGGCAGCAGGAAGACAGACTGCACGCAGGCAGCTCGAGATCATTTGATTGACAGTTCTGGTTGCCTTGTGAAGTGTTTCGATGTTTTCAATGAGAGCACAAATGCCATTGAGGTTGGCGTTTGAATGCTGTCAGCTGCCACAGTAGACAGGACTTGTCGCCTGAGTCAAATTATTTAAACGTTTGCCATCTGCCGTGCTGTTATATATCTACCGCATGTTGATTTTCACTGATTGTTTACTGAAATCACCATAGCAATTCATACCGTCATACTGGCTTGCTTTTGCCATCACCCTCTTTCTTGCTTTCATGTCCCTCTATGGCGACTGGTATGATGTTTTTTAGTTCTGCTTCAGAAGTGGCATTACTTTACAGACAAGATAAATGCCAGTTCAGTGGCGCTTCAAAACTATCTTTAGAGAAGGTGTTGTGGTGCCTTTTAAAAAGCCGTAGTGTACCCTTTCAGACAAACCATATCTGAAAGGGGTACAAGAGTCTGCGGAGCTCCTCCTTTTCCTCACCACTCTATAGAGCGCTAACACACAGCTGGAAAAATGAAATATTTCACCGGATGTATAAATGTGAAGCATCCGGTTGACGTTTCCGCTCATACCAGGTCACAGTTGTAAATGAGAACTTGTTCTCAACTTGCCTACCTGGTTAAATAAAGGTGAAATAAAAATAAATAAAAAATACCAAATATGGTGATGAGAGGAAGCCCAGTGGGAGAAGATGGTGCGAGATGGATTTTGGCCGACATTCTGAAAATTTTCTCATCGATGAAACATTTTATTTACATACAGTTTTCTGTTTCCAAAACTATATAGAATCTGTAACAAACCGTTTGAACTGTGTTTTGTTGATTTGACCTTTTGCCAAAGTCTGTAAGTTGTTGTTTTGTTTGTATTCAGATTTGGTTAGAATTATACAGTCTTTTAAGACCTTATCAATAACCTACTAAATTGCATCTTGCTTCTTAACTATGTTTGGCATGTCTATCCCCAGCCTCTATATCAATGTGAATGCCGTAGTTATATTGATGCAATGCAATTAGAACAATATGGACTGCAAACATGTTCAACATATTTTGCAAATGGGGCAGGCTAATTAACGGACTAGGCTATAATGGACTAACATTCCAATTGGAGTTGATGACAACACAATACATAAAATGCCTTAAATACACAACTTGAAGCAACCACGTATTTAACCATGGAGCACATTCTGATTGGCCAGGGAGGGAGCAAGCCTCGACACACCCACAACTTGTTTGTTCAGAAAAACCCAGCCCTTTCACGCCCCTGCCAGCAACTGCAAACCATAATTGTGGCAAAAATCTTTCTGACACACCCCCAAACCTACAGAGCTACCGCTATTCACTTAGCTTACCCATTCCATTAGATTAGTTAAAATAGAGCCCCTTGTCTGCATCCCACATGGCACCCTTTTCCCTATCTAGTACACTACCTTTACCAGGGCCCATAGGGCTCTCGTCAAAGGTAGTGTTAAGGGGTGTCAAACTCATTTTACCCCGGGGGCCGCAAAAAGGTCTTCAACGAGGTCCGGAGGGCCAGGTCCGTTCCATAGAGGGGCAAGGGAGGAGATGGACGGCCCCTGGCCTGCCTGCTACGCCTGTAATAACCCCATCAGTCAAAGTGTCAGCCCAGCTGGCTCCAGCTGGGAGCTGGGTCTCCCACCCCACTGTCCCTCATAACAGTACACAGGGGGCCAGTACAGAGCACAGGGGGCCAGTACAGAGCACAGGGGGCCAGTACAGAGCACAGGGGGCCAGTACAGAGCACAGGGCTGGAACATTACAGAAAAACACCAAAATTGACAAAACTATACACTGGAATAGACTATTGTAAAACTTGAATTAATAGCAATGGCTTTTATTTGCTGAAATGTGTGCCATTGGCCAGCTGTTAAAAGGGACAGGCGGCTATTTGAGACTCAGCATTTAATTGAAGTTTTACGGTAATAACGCACATTAAGGTTGCAGCATACTGTATGGATGCATGTTGAATCCATTGTGTGTGGGAGTGTGTGCGTGTCCGTGTTTTGACCTATGCTCCCTGAAAGTTGTCAAAAGCGTGTGTCTCGGCACCAGGATACCAGGTGTCCATTGAAGCGTTGTTCATTCTCCCCCCTGTCAAAAAAAGGTATGGGCCCAACCCATCAGAGACGGGGCTATATTTAGATCCTGCTCCAATGCCTCCCCTTTCTTTTTCCTCATGGCCTAAAGTGAAATGTCTACATGCTGCTCACTAGAACAGAGGACATAACTGGTCCATAGCCATGTCCCCATTTCAATATATTCAGATGACAACATTGCCTTCCCTATCAAATCACATCAAACCACCATGCATCAAAACTCAGAGATGTAAAAAATAAAAAAATAAATTACTAGTTGAAGATTTCAGAAAAAACAGAACCAAAACAATCCCCTCCACTCAACAAGCACACACAGGCAAATTGTCTTTTAAGATGACAATGAAGCATAAGGAGAAAGCAAGAGAGAGATGGAGTGAGGGAGCAAGATGGACAGAGGTAAAAAGACAAGAGTCTGGAACACAGCAAAGAGAGGTGGATGGAGAGAAAGAAACAGACATCTTTTCCCTTGAAGCCCCTCTCGAATGTAATGATGATGTTGAGCCTTTGAGCCTCCTTCTCCATCTTTGTCTACCTCTGTCTCTCGCCCTCCCTCTCTCCTGCTCTCGCTTTCTCTCACCCTAAATTTCCCTTGGGAGGTCTTGTCAGTCGCTACTAACACGGAGGATCAATATCCTGCCATGAGTGTGAGCCATTGATGGGAGTCTGATCCTTCAGCAGTGGCCACACTTCAACTGTCCCCTAATGACCTAATGTGTGATAAACTAGAGAGAGAGAGAGAGAGAGAGAGAGAGAGAGAGAGAGAGAGAGAGAGAGAGAGAGAGAGAGAGAGAGAGAGAGAGAGAGAGAGAGAGAGAGAGAGAGAGAGAGAGAGAGAGAGAGAGAGAGAGAGAGAGAGAGAGAGAGAGAGAGAGAGAGAGAGAGAGAGAGAGAGAGAGAGAGAGAGAGAGAGAGAGAGAGAGAGAGAGAGAGAGAGAGAGAATGATATTCAGCATTATGGACAGTTCTGGTGACCTTCTTAATTAACATGCCTGTCTTATCATATGTCGCAAGAGGTTCAAAAGAAGTGCACTATGTAGGGAAAAGGTGCCATTTGGGACGCAGGCCATGTCGGTGGTTACCTTAAGTCCACCACACTCTGCGGCAGAACCCCGGTCCACTCCGGTGATGTAGATCCCCAAGGCATACTCTGCCCCACCCCGGATCATCAGACCTAGTGAACGGCCATCGTCCAATACCAGGTTCACCTGACAGAGAAGTGGAGGGAGGGGGAGAGAGACATTTGACAGAAAAAAAAGCATTCAAAAAGCATCCCGCATTGTCTAAGATTCTGAATGCCCTGTCTTTTTTTACAACAAATTGAGCAGCTATTTGTAAGTGAGTTATTGTTGGCTAAGAAGAGTGAAGTGGACTAATTTGTCGAGACCATAAAACATTATGATTTATGTGAAATCCCTGAACAGCTGAATCTGGAAACGCCCAACACTAAATGACATTCTTAAATGCTAAACTAAGCCGTTTCAGAGGCCAGTGGTAATGTGAATGCTCAGTCTGAGTGGGCACCTGTGTTCAGTGACCTGTCACCCTAACAACCAACCAGCTGTAGGATCAAACCATGCACGTCACAGCAGACCCTACAGATCTAGAGTGCTAGTATATGTGTATTTGTGTGTGTGCGCGTGTGTCTACATATGTATGTAAACAGGCTCACCTTCTTCTCATCTCCCTCCTGCAGTATCTGCATGGTGCTGCGTCGTTGGCTGTCGGTGCGTCTCAGGGTGGCACTGCGGTGCTCTGGGAGGTCAGGGGGAGGGGGGACACTGTGACCCTGAGGGTCCACCCAGGTGTACACATGGTTAGTGACATAACCCCCTGGGATTCGCCCCACCGACTGCACCGACAGGGACAGCTTCTTACTGCCCTTCAACACCTAGAGAGAGGAGAGGAGAGGAGAAGGTGGATGAGATGAGAGGGGGGAGTAGGGGAGGAGAAGAGAACAGGGGAAAGAGATGAGTCAATATTTCACAAATCATCCAAATCATCTATTCATACATGAGCAAGCACTTCAAAGCACGGAGTACATACAGATCATTCTGGCAATCAATCATACATTCACACATGCAAGCATGCACCTATACACACACACACACACACACACACACACACACACACACACTTGATATGCTGAGGCAACACACTCAGGGTTGTGCCTCATTGATTTCTGATAGTCTGCTGTAACTGCAATCATGTTTGTGCAATGTGTTGCGTTGAATGCATCCATGTGTGAAAAAATCATACTATTCCTTTATTGTACTGTCAAACAGTCAGATTCTAAAAAAGCCTGTCTTCCAGACTGTTCTCCTAGCGCTGTAAGCATCACGCGTCTCGGAGTAGGAGTGCTGATCTAGGATCAGGTCCCCACTGTCCATGTAATCTTATTCATAAATAAACAACTTATAAAGCCCAACACATACAAATAATATAAATAACTTATAAAGCCCAACACATACAAATAATATAAATAACTTATAAAGCCCCACACATACAAATAATATAAACAACCTATAAAGCCCCACACATACAAATAATATAAATAACCTATAAAGACCCACATATACAAATAAAATAAATAACCTATAAAGCCCCACACATACAATAATATAAATAACATATAAAGCCCCACACATACAAATAATATAAATAACCTATAAAGCCCAACACATACAATAATATCAATAACCTATAAAGCCCCACATATACAAATAATATAAATAACCTATAAAGCCAGACACATACAATAATATAAATAACCTATAAAGCCCAACACATACAAATAATATAAATAACCTATAAAGCCCCACATATACAAATAATATAAATAACCTATAAAGCCCAACACATACAATAATATAAATAACCTATAAAGCCCCACACATAGAATAATATAAACAACCTATAAAGCCCCACACATACAATAATATAAATAACCTATAAAGCCCCACACATACAATAATATAAATAACCTATAAAGCCCAACACATAGAATAATATAAATAGCCTATAAAGCCCCACACATACAATAATATAAACAACCTATAAAGCCCAACACATACAATAATATAAATAACCTATAAAGCCCAACACATACAATAATATAAATAGCCTATAAAGCCCCACACATAGAATAATATAAACAACCTATAAAGCCCCACACATACAATAATATAAATAGCCTATAAAGCCCCACACATAGAATAATATAAACAACTTATAAAGCACAACACGTACTGTACAAATAATATAAGCCTATGGGGAAAGGGTGGTATGGGGAGGTTTTTCTCTGGTCGCCGAGAGGCAGGGCAGGATGGTGCATGTAAAAGTATCTCGCTTGTTTATGAGGGTGGGGGGTTATGGGATAAGTGGTGGGGGTGGGCAGATAGAGATATGGGGGGCTGACAACTACCTGTGTTGATAGGCGGGGTGGGAAGGGGTGGAAACATTTGTTTATTTTTCTTTAAATGTCCATTTTATTAATACAAAATCCTGTGTGATCAATATGATCATTTCTTTGTATGTATTTCTTTTGTTTTTCTTTTGAGTGTCAGCCCACGGGTACATGTTATGTAAACTGAATATATGAATTTAAAATGAATACTGGACCTGTTACCCACCCCAACAAAAAAATGCCATAACAAATTAAAGCATCTTTATTGTTAAAACCAACACATTTCAGACACAGCCTTCATCAGGGTTTGACACCTGGCTCAGAGGACTAGTTACACTAGTTACAGTTACAGTTCACATTACAATCACAGATGCATAATGAAAGTGCCATTACAAACACTTCTAAATTGATCAATCTCACCTAATAATCTTGGGACCCAAATCTTATGTCAGCTAGCTGGCTACCTCCATTCTGTCAGCAGAGATTACACCTGAAAAGCCTATTGTGGCACTAACATCATCAGTATTCTAGAGGAGGAGATGCAGATAAAGGAACAGACTTCATATTCTAGTGAGTCTGACAGTAAGGGACTAGATGTGCGTCTTTGCCAAGCAGCCTCTGAGTCTGTACTGCTGTGATTTATGTGATCCAACAGGCTCTCTCCCTCTGGTACGTGTCGCCTTGCTGGGCCCAGAAACGTTCCTTTGCATTTAGGGGAAAGAGAATAGGAAGCCCGGAAAATTAACGGTTTAGATTAAATGGAAACTGAAAGGGCAGATACAGTTTGGTAGAGTAGTAAGGAAGGAAGGGGGGATGTGAGGAGAGGCAGAAGTGGGGAAGGTCGAAGGGAAAGAGAGGGAAAAGGAGAAGAGGGGGGAACAACAGTAATTTAGAGCAGAGCTTCTCTACAGTGGCAGCAGCAGCAGTCCTAATGTGGTGTGTCCCAGCAGGAAAGTACGGACTGGGACAGCGCCTGATGGAGTGCATCGGTAAGGCCCACACCAACGACACATAATGGGTGGTAATGGGAAATAAAGGGAAATAAGAAGAAATGGTAAAGCCAAGTAATATACAGTGGCAATCAGGCAAGACCGTACAAAACAAGTTCCCTAATGAAAATCCAGACACACCCATATATGCTACAGGACCAGTACTATGCATGCGTGTGTGTGTGTGTGTGTGTGTGTCTCAGATAAAAGGGTTGTGGTAGGGACAGTTGAAGACCCACATTGAGCCTCTAGAAGGACCAATGGATTTATGCCACCCAGAGAAAAGGCTCTTTCCTTGTATCCTGGTAAAACTGTTTATGGGGCTACGTGGACGTCTTGGCTCCTATAGTGGAAACACTCAAGGCTAATTGTTCCCGGTAATTGGCATCGCTTGGCCGGTTTATTTAACTGGCATGCACACATGAATGCACACACATTGACACACGTGCACACACACACTGCCACTCCCTGTGTATTTACCGCTGTGTCCGAAGGGAATTATAAAACATCTGAGAGATGAACAGGGACGAGGGAAACAGCTCAGTGCTCAGTGAGAAAGAGGGGAATGTGTGTGTGTGGTAACGTTAGCATCGACAGGGGAACAGAAACACAGACGTACTAAACAGAGCATGTGTAAACATTAGCTTAACAAAAGAGGGCCAATTAGGGGATCATAAGAAGTAATTGAGTCTTTCCTGGCAGTGGCATGTGTTTAGAATGTTCAGAATGTGATTATATGATTACAAAGTCAACAAATGAGAGGGGGAAAAACAGTTGGGCCAGAAAGGACATTTGCATTGGTTTGGTATGTTGTATTTATTTAAAAGCAGCAGCTACTCTTCCTGAGGTCCACATGAAACATGACATCATACATAGTACAGAACATGATTAGTCAAGGACTGAACTACATACATTTACAACGTCACACATAGCCTACATATCAGTACATACACATTATATTTAGGTCTAATACATAGCACAGTGCAAATTACATTACAAGATACATAAAATGGCTGTGTCTCTTCACAGTCCTCTTGGTTTTATTGCTCTTGGTTTTAACTGGTTTTATTGCTAGCTTGAGTTACAGACAGTTCCCTGTAGTCATGGCTCTATTTAATACTATGCGTTTTCCAGTCTCTGTTCTGGACCTAAAGACAACAGGTCGCATGTCTTTGCATACCGATGAGTGTCCGAACTGTGCCAGCTGCTTGATCAGACAGTTCGGTACCTTCAACACATCAATACCTCACACAAAGGCCAATAGTGATGCAATCAATCCTCCTCAACTTTGAGCCAGGAGAGATTGAAATGCATGGTACTGACACTTTCCCTCCACATCTAACTGTGATACGTGTTGCTTTGTTCTAGACCAACTGTCGTTCTTTGCCGCACATGACCACACAGCTGGGCAGTAGTCCTGTAGGGCCTGTAGGACCTGTCTTGTCGACTGAGATGTCAAGAAGGCAGAGCAACGCCCTATCATGGACAGACCTCTTCCCATTTTAGTAACCATTGAGTCTATATATGTTTTGACCATGAAAGCTTGCTATCTAGGGTTACACCGAGCAGTTTAGTCTCCTCAACTTGCTCAATAGCCACATAATTCAATAATAGATCTAAATGAAGTTTAGCGTTGAGAGAGGGATTTGTCAGAAAAATTATGCTTTTAAGTTGAGATATTTAGCACCAGCGTATTGCTAGTTACTATTGCTAGTTTCTTGATGGGTGCATGCCTATCAGTAACCGAAAGAAGCAGTTTCATAAATGCTTCAAGTGCAGCGTCCAGATGTTCCTCATTACACACATCAGACCAACAAATATATTTCACATCTTCAACATAGGAATCATATCAAAACCTCTTGTATGAGCATTTATACACAATTTTAGGTGCAATTTTTGGAACTATTAAATTATGATCACTACATCCAATGGGTGTGGATCCTGCTTTAGAGCAGATTTCTCCAACATTCGTAAAGTTTTTTGATCAATAAATGTGGCTGATTTATTTCCAGTTATTTTTGTAAATACCCTGGTAGGTTAACTAATGACTTGAACCAGATCATAGTCACTGGTTACAGCTTGGAGCTTCTTTTTCAGTGGGCAGTGTTACGGTTTTCTAGGTGTGGTGAAGGAGAGTCGGACCAAAACGCAGCGTGTAGATTGCGATCCATGTTTAATCAAACAAACGTAAACACTAAATAACACAAACACTACAAAAACAATAAACGTAACGAAAACCGAAACAGCCTATACTTGTCAACTAACACAGCGACAGGAACAAAGACACTAAGGACAATCACCCACACCAAACTCAAAGAATATGGCTGCCTAATTATGGTTCCCAATCAGAGACAACGATAAACACCTGCCTCTGATTGAGAACCACTTCAGACAGCCATAGACTTATCTAGAACACCCCACTAGCTACAATCCCCCATATATACACACCACATACAAAAACCCATGCCACACCCTGGCCTGACCAAATAAATAAAGATAAACACAAAATACTTCGACCAGGGCGTGTCAGGCAGTTTGATGACAACCAGTCAATATTTAGGTCAACCAGAAAATATACCTCTCTTGATATCACATACATTTTACACATATAGTCCAAATACTGACTTTTAGCACTTGGTGGTCTATTGCAACTTCCTACGAGAATAGGCTTCAGGTGAGGCAGATTAACCTGTAGCCATATTAGTTCCACATCATCTGACATGAGATACTCTCTCAGCTTAACAGGAATATGACTCTGGAGATGCATGGCAACACCTCCTCCATTTGCATTTCTATATTTCCTATATATTCTATAACCTTGTATAGTTACTATTGCATCAAATTAGCTACAGTGCCTTTGGAAAGTATTCCGACCCCTAGACTTTTTCCACATTTTGTTAAGTTAAAGCTTTACAATCTACACACAATACCCCATAATGACAAAGTCAAAACAGTCTCCGCTCCGAGACAGGATTGTGTCGAGGCACAGATCTGGGGAAGGGTACCATAACATTTCTGCAGCATTGAAGGTCCCCAAGAACACACATCATTCTTAAATGGAATAAGTTTGGAACCACCAAGACTCTTCCGAGAGCCAGCCGCCTGGCCAAACTAAGCAATCGAGTGAGAAGGGCTTGGTCAGGAAGTTGACCAAGAACCCGATGGTCACTCAGACAGAGCTCCAGAGTTCCTCTGTGGAGATGGGAGAACCTTCCAGAAGGACAGCCATCTCTGCAGCTCTCCTCCAATCAGGCCTTTTTGGTAGTTTCCAGATGGAAGCTACTCAGTAAAAGGCACAAGAAAGCCTGCTTGGAGTTTGCCAAAAGGAACTTAAATACTCTCAGACCATGAGAAACCAGATTCGCTGGTCTGATGAAACCAAGAATGAACTCTTTGGCCTGAATGCCAGAGCGTCAGGTATGGAGGAAACCTGGCAACATGCTTAAGGTGAAGCATGGTGGTGGCAGCATCATGCTGTGGGGATGTTTTTCAGCAGCAGGGACAGGGAGACTAGTTGGGATCGAGGCAAAGATGAATGGATCAACATGAACCCGACTGAACATCTCTGGAGAGACCTAAAAATAGCTGTGGAGCAATACACACCATCCAACCTGACATAACTTGAGAGGATCTGCAGAGAAGAATGGGAGAAACTCCCAAAATAGTGGTGTGCCAATCTTGTAGCGTCATACCCAAGAAGACTCAAGGCTGTAATAGCTGCCAAAGGTGCTGAGTAAAGGGTCTGAATACATACAGTTGCAGTCGGAAGTTTACATACACTTAGTTTGGAGTCATAAAAACTTGGTTTTTCAACCACTCCGCAAATTCCTTGTTAACAAACTATAGTTTTGGCAAGTTTTGACACCTGAAGTGCTATGAATCACCTTCACTGCTGCGTGAAAACTACCACAGCAATCTGTTTTGCCATGGATCCCAAAAACTATTAATTAATCACTAGCCAAATGGATGTGCTCCTTTTCTTAGAAATGTGAGTGCAGATTTGGGGTCTCAGGTGGGCCCGGTGCCTGGCGGTTTCTCCTATCATCAGCAACAGAGGATCAATTACAGTTCATATTCTCATAGACACATTAATGTACTGCCACACTTTAACAATGTGCTCTCCACCTCCCCCCGCCGGCATTGGAAAGGCGTCTGAAATATAAAATGCAATGCTTTCAGAGTAATTATCAGCACGTTGCTCCAAACGCAGGAAAGTAAGAACAATTTGATTCATTCTGCCATTGGTTCCACCCTATAACTGTCTCATTCCAGGAAATGCAGATCTACAATCTTTACAAATAAGCTGCTTATGAGGTGAAATGTTGATGAGGGCCAGTCTATTCTCTCATTAGACATACAGTACATACTTAACCTGGACACTATCATGTATTTCTCATTTCTCCTCCCTCATTGCAAGAATTGGCATTTCTGGAAAAGACAGAATATTATATGTTCCATTGCTGGTGTTTAACTTACCATGTATGAATGGTACAGTATATGAATGACGTATCACAGGTATATGAATGGTATATTGATGGTGTATGAATGGCCTAATACATGGCATTTTCATACAGCGCTAAATGCTGTCATGACTTGGCCTCCTGGATGGAAATCAAAGGTGCCGGCTAACAAAAGATTTCAAGACACCCCCCCCACTCCTGGGGGAGTTGGCCAGTTTTATTATGGTCATAAATACCTTGCAGGAACTCTCTCCCAATCTGCAGAAATGGAAGTTAAAAATCCCTTCGTTACAACAGAAAGAGATTTTGCAGTACTGTAACATCAAAAGGTTGGACATTGAAACAATATTTCTAAAGTAAATATTGTGGGAAATGGTTGGTGGGACTTAAACAATAATCATATCAAATCAGTTGTTGTTATGTGATATCATTAAGGACAGTATAACTAATCAACTGTATCTCTGAAAGTGTATGCATTCAAAGTGTCAGGTTTACATCTAAATGTTGTAAAACTTATATGAGTAAATATTAAACTATTTGTGAGAAGATTAAATGTGATTTTAGCCTCCTAAATGAGACAATGGTTTTTCATATAGACTTTTGCCAAGTCAGTAACCACGTCCCCGTGAGCACAGAAATTGTGGCAACGGGATGGAACCGCCCTCTTTGGGCTAGGGGGCAGTATTTTGACGTCCGAATGAAAAGCGTGCCCAAAGTAAACTGCCTGTTACTCAGGCCCAGAAGCTAGGAAATGCATATAATTAGTAGATTTCAATAGGAAATACTCTAGTTTCTAAAACTGTTAAAATAATGTCTGTGAGTATAACATAACTGAAATGACAGGCAAAACCCAGAGGACAAACCATCCCAAAAAAAAAACATTTTCAGCCTACCACTATTTTCAATGACTGTCACTTTTATTAAAAGGCGAAATCCTCCCAGATTGCAGTTCCTAGGGCTTCCACTACATGTCAACGGTCTTTAGAAAGAGTTTCAGGCTGGTTTTTGTCAAAATGAGGTAGAAGTTGTAGTTCTTCTATGTGGCTCTCATTTTGGCTGTAGTGTTTCCATGTCTTTATCTCTGGTAAAGACAATAACGATTCTCCGTCTTGAATTTTATCATTTATTTACGTATTAGGGTACCTAAGGTTTGATTATAAACGTTGTTTGACTTGTTTAGATAAGTTTATTAGTAACGTTTGGGATTCATTTTATGTGCATTTTGATGTAGGGAAACCGGTGGATTATTGGCTGAAGAACGCCAGCTAAACTGAGTTTTTATGGATATAAAGAAAGACTTTAGCGAACAAAATGACCATTTGTGATGTAACTGGGACCTTTTGGAGTGCCAATAGAAGATCTTCAAAGGTAAGGCATTTATTATATCACTATTTCTGACTTTCGTGTCGCAACTGCCTGGTTGAAAAATGATTTTCATGCATTTGTATGCGGGGCACTGTCCTCAGATAATCACATGGTGTGCTTTCGCTGTAAAGCCTTTTTGAAAGCTGACACTGCGGCTGGATAAACAAGAAGTTAAGCATTATTTTGAATTATTTTAGAATTACACAAATATAAATTTTCACAAAATCTGCTGCCTCAGTGTGTATGATGGAAATTTGCATATACTCCAGAATGTTATGAAGAGTGATTTGATGAATGACAATTAATTGCAAAGTCCCTCTTTGCCATGCAAATGAACTGAACCCCCCCCAAAAAAAAAAAAAAAAAATTCCACTGCATTTCAGCCCTGCCACAAAAGGACCAGCTGACATCATGTCAGTGATTCTCTCATTAACACAGGTGTGAGTGTTGACGAGGACAAGGCTGGAGATCACTCTGTCATGCTGATTGAGTTTGAATAACAGACTGGAAGCTTCAAAAGGAGGGTGGTGCTTGGAATCATTGTTCTTCCTCTGTCAACCATGGTTAGCTGCAAGGAAACACGTGCTGTCATCATTGCTTTGCACAAAAAGGGCTTCACAGTCAAGGATATTGCTGCCAGTAAGATTGCACCTAAATCAACCATTTTATCGGATCATCAAGAACTTCAAGGAGAGCGGTTCAATTGTTGTGAAGAAGGCTTCAGGCCACCCAAGAAAGTCCAGCAAGCACCAGGACCTTCTCCTAAATTTGATTCAGCTGCGCGATTGGGGCACCACCAGTACAGAGCTTGCTCAGGAATGGCAGCAGGCAGGTGTGAGTGCATCTGCACGCACAGTTAGGCGAAGACTTTTGGAGGATGGCCTGGTGTCAAGAAGGGCAGCAAAGAAGCCACTTCTCTCCAGGAAAAACATCAGGGACAGACTTATATTCTGCAAGAGGTACAGGGATTGGACTGCTGAGGACTGGGGTAAAGTCATTTTCTCTGATGAATCCCATTTCCGATTGTTTGGGTCATCTGAAAAAAATCTTGTCCGAAGAAGACAAGGTGAGCGCTACCATCAGTCCTGTGTCATGCCAACAGTCAAGCATCCCGAGACCATTTATATGTGGGGTTGCTTCTCAGCCAAGGGAGTGGGCTCACTCACAATTTTGCCTAAGAACACAGCGATGAATAAAGAATGGTACCAACACATCCTCCGAAAGCAACATCTAACCATCCAGGAACAGTTTGGTGATGAACAACGCCTTTTCCAGCATGGTGGAGCACCTTGCCATAAGGAAAAAGTGAAAACTAAGTGGCACGGGGAACAAAACATCTATATTTTTGGTCCATGGCCAGGAAACTCCCCAGACCTTAATCCCATTGAGAACTTGTGGTCAATCCTCAAAAGGCAGGTGGACATACAAAACCCCACAAATTCTGACAAACTCTAAGCATTGATTATGCAAGAATGGGCTGCCATCAGTCAGGATGTGGCCCAGAAGTTAATTGACAGCATACCAGGGCAGATTGCAGAGGTCTTGAAAAAGAAGGGTTAACACTGCAAATAATGACTCTTTGCATCAACTTCATGTAATTGTCAATAAAAGTCTTTGACACTTATGAAATGCTTGTAATTATACTTTAGTATTCCATAGTAACATCTGACAAAAATATCTAAAGACACTGAAACAGCAAACTTTGTGGAAAATAATATTGGTGTCATTCTCAAAACTTTTGGCCACGGCTGTAGGTTTCTCTATCTATTCTAAGCAAACAGAGCGACGGACAAGGGCCACTGAACACCGCGTGGTACACCTCTGGAAGATCTGTTCTTACAGACACTCCGAGACCAAGAAGCTACGACTACTGAGGACATGGTGGCCTCTGGTGGACAACCAGAGACTTACATAACCAGAGACTTTCTGTGGAACTATTCCACAGACTGATCGAGGGATTTCAACATAGCGAGACGACAAAGACATACATGCGTAAATATGTACTTTGTGTTTCAAAATCCGAATGAGCGGTTGTTAGGGTGCTAAATATCCACATTTACGATGAGCGTATTACTCAACTGTATGTACGATAATTGAATTCCTTTGTTTCTCCTCCTCCCGCTCTTTTGCACCCCCCCCTTTCATTGTGTAACCTGTCGTCATATCGGGTTAGTCCACTAGGGACTTTCATTGCATTATGTAGTAATCAATGTATAATCTATCCTTTGTGTGTGTTTATGTATTTCTGTGTGATTATTTAGTTGGTTAGTAAATCAATAATTAAGCCAATTGGTGTAAGATGATTCATCATGGAGACCTGGGTTCGTGCAGATTTATAGGATATTACGATGTTCAGAATGAGACTGAAATAGGAGCAAATGATTGATGGATGATGGATAGTATCTAGAGATATTCTGATATTTTTTTATTAACTCGGGAAACAGTAACTCATTAAATAAACTTTTCCCGTGGTGCCCCAGATTACTATTTAATTAATTGTTATATGTTTAAATTAATTGCATAATAATTGAACGTGGTATGTAATTATTATATAACTATTCACATTCATCGCATTAATGGTAGCAACTTCACGACAATGCTATTGTGTGGATATCTTAGAATAGACAGTTGAAAATGCTGTTCAGAAAGTAAAGTGCTTCCATCAGGTAAAGTCAGTGTGATGTTGATATTGTGCAGCTGCCTGCCTGCCAGCCATACAGAGAGAACATAGGAAACACACCCTCTGCTTGTTTAGCAACCTGCTAACCATCAACCATCTATTCAGGCCGACCACAGCCTGTAGGGTTTCTCCGGATCCAAACGCACTGAAAGATAACAATACAACACACACACACACACACACAGAGAGAGAGAGAGATCACTGAGCTGAACTGTAATATTGTCTTATCACATGTGTATCACATGATACACACCAATAGCACAACAAACAATTTCCAATATGGCCTAATCCAAGCCGCTGAACAATTAAATAACCAAATACCTATTAAAATATCTCTATATTTACACATGCTGTTAAAGCACTACTGAATCTGTACGATAATGTAAATGTCATACGGGTGTCATTGCATTCAGATAATGTTGCACTAGAGATGCAGGGAGGGAGGAGGTTGGATAGGGAGGGAAGGAAAGATATTAAGTGATGATGATTGCTTATTCTCTTTAATCAGGACAGTGCTATTGGTGTAAAATCTATGTGACAAGCTGTGTTTTACACATATTCTCTTTCTATTGATGATAAAAGACTTGCTTCTCATACTGGCGAACTGCATTAGCTTGAGGATATGAGGATGTAAGAACATCCTTAGTTTCCTTCATTTTAGTCCTTACTTATAGCCTATATACTAATAGCAGACGGTTTCATCCAAAGCCACTTACTGTAGCGTGTGTATACATTTTCACATGGACGGTCCCAGTGGGAATCGAACACGACTGTAAGCACCATGCTCTACCAACTGAGCCACACAAAACCAGACGTCTTACATTTATGAGTTGCAGCAATTCATTGTCTTGTACCAAGTCCAATAAAAGACATATAGACAGACAGACAGATAGGTATACCAAAGGCCACATAATAAGTGAATCCACACGGTTGACTGACGGGATATTGAAAGCCTCGGCCTCATCCCCAGACTCATCCATCTTTTCCCACATATCTATCTATCCACCCCCCTCCCGCTGGACTCCCAGAGAATGGAGAGTGCTTTTGTGATTAAAGAGTGAGCGTTCAGTGTTCAGTCCAAACCACATCCCTGCAGGGAGAAGAGATGAGAGGCAGGTGAACGTTGGCTTGACATGCAGGCAATGAACAACAGATAACATTCCACAGAAAACCACGGGAAAATGACAAACAAGTCAAATTGAGGCCTTAGACAATACTCTCTGCTGAGCAAACTATTACACAGGAGAAAGGGCTGAGGTAACGAACATAGCTCTGAGGCTTCCACATAGAATACAGTGGGATGTGAACTGAGCTATAAGGAACTCTTAAAAGCTCTATATCGCCCCTCCACCCTGCCAGTTAAAAGCCAGTTAAGGCTTTTATTTCCTGTCCGTTTATGAATATATTGAAGATATTGATGGAGTTTTCATGGGCTTGCTGGCCCAACAGTGCTGCACTCAGAATTCTGCTGTCAGCAATTAAATACATCACAGCATCTCAGAACAGAACTGAAGTTACTGTAGTGCTGGAGAAGGATAGGACTCTTACTCCCTCAAACTAGACAGGCCGGTCTGTGATGAGACACTATGTCCCGACCCCTGAACTATAGCCTGAAGATGATTGGTTTCGATGGTTTGCTGCTGTATGTTACAGTGTTTCCATTTGGCCCATCAGGCTGGTGTTGCATCAGAGTCTTCTGGGCTGCCACGGTGCTGTCAGACAGTGCTGCTGGCGCACTGAGATGATGCATTGTCCCATGAGCGGCTCTTCGCTGCCACAAGCGACTGTTTTTCATAGTTTCAGTGCTCAGTTATGCGGAAAATGTACTCCCAAGAGCCAGGGTGAGTCCACTTCCAAAGGGGGAAGTATTAACAAACACACACACACACACACACACACACACACACACACACACACACACACACACACACACACACACACACACACACACACACACACACACACACACACACACACACACACACACACACACACACACACACACACACACACACACACACACACACACACACACACACGCACACACACACGGGCAATAGGCTACACAGACTCCCACACCATCATATAAACAATCTGATATACATCTGACAGTACATCTGATCTCACATCAGCAGTGACGATGAGCTGGGCAGCTTTTCATTACATATGACAACCTTATGACATCGTATGTACCTCTCATATAACAGTGTATCAATTCCAATAATCTCTATCATTACTTCACTGGCACAACATTCAGGAAGGGTTGTGTCAAGATCTGATTCATGTGCCAGACAATGTGTGTCAGTGATAAGGGTGTGACAGAGGTGGAAAGTACCCTGATGCTGTCACCAGACACTCCTCCACCCACCAGGTCAGAACCAGGGACAGGGGAGACAGGCACATCTGGGGCTACCAGTGCCAGCAGTCCTTTGGAAAGGAGGGGACAAGGAGAATACTAAACAACTTACCTGATAAATAGAGGCACAGAAGAAGAGATTTGACGCTAAAACCAAATTGGTTCATTGTTATGTACTACGAACACTAGCGACCATGTATCAAGCATCTCAGAGTAGGATTGCTGATCTAGGACCAGGTTTCTCCTCTCCACAAAATGTTATTCATTGTGATTGAAAAGACAACTGATTCTAAATCAGCACTCCTACTCTGACACATAGTTGAAATACACTCTACACTGTACATCCCTGTAGTTGGTATACACTCTACACTGTACATCCCTGTAGTTGGTATACACTCTACACTGTACATCCCTGTAGTTGGTATACACTCTACACTGTACATCCCTATAGTTGGTATACACTATACACTGTACATCCCTGTAGTTGGTATACACTCTACACTGTACATCCCTGTAGTTGGTATACACTCTACACTGTACATCCCTATAGTTGGTATACACTATACACTCTACATCTCTATAGTTGGTATACACTCTACACTGTACATCCCTGTAGTTGGTATACACTCTACACTGTACATCCCTATAGTTGCTATACACTCTACACTGTACATCCCTGTAGTTGGTATACACTCTACACTGTACATCCCTGTAGTTGGTATACACTACACTGTACATCCCTGTAGTTGCTATACACTCTACACTGTACATCCCTGTAGTTGGTATACACTCTACACTGTACATCCCTATAGTTGCTATACACTCTACACTGTACATAACTGTAGTTGGTATACACTCCACACTGTACATCCCTGTAGTTGGTATACACTCTACACTGTACATCTCTATAGTTGGTATACACTCTACACTGTACATCCCTGTAGTTGGTATACACTCTACACTGTACATCCCTATAGTTGGTATACACTATACACTATACATCTCTATAGTTGGTATACACTCTACACTGTACATCCCTGTAGTTGGTATACACTGTACACTGTACATCCCTGTAGTTGGTATACACTCTACACTGTACATCCCTGTAGTTGGTATACACTATACCGTACATCTCTGTAGTTGGTATACACTCTACACTGTACACCCCAGTAGTTGGTATACAACTCTACATCTCTGTAGTTGGTATACACTCTACACTGTACATCCCTGTAGTTGGTGTACACTCTACATCTCTGTAGTTGGTATACACTCTACACTGTACATCCCTGTAGTTGATATACACTCTACACTGTACATCCCTGTAGTTGCCATACACTCTACATCTCTATAGTTGGTATACACTACACTGTACATCCCTGTAGTTGCTATACACTCTACACTTTACATCTCTGTAGTTGGTATACACTCTACACTGTACATCCCTGTAGTTGCCATACACTCTACATCTATATAGTTGGTATACACTACACTGTACATCCCTGTAGTTGCTATACAATCTACACTTTACATCTCTGTAGTTGGTATACACTCTACACTGTACATCCCTATAGTTGGTATACACTATACACTCTACATCTCTATAGTTGGTATACACTACACTGTACATCCCTGTAGTTGGTATACACTCTACACTGTACATCCCTGTAGTTGCTATACACTCTACACTGTACATCCCTGTAGTTGGTATACACTCTACACTGTACATCCCTGTAGTTGGTATACACTCTACACTGTACATCCCTGTAGTTGGTATACACTGTACACTGTACATCCCTGTAGTTGGTATACACTCTACACTGTACATCCCTGTAGTTGCCATACACTCTACATCTCTATAGTTGGTATACACTACACTGTACATCCCTGTAGTTGCTATACACTCTACACTGTACATCCCTGTAGTTGGTATACACTCTACACTGTACATCTCTATAGTTGGTATACACTCTACACTGTACATCTCTATAGTTGCTATACACTCTACACTGTACATCCCTGTAGTTGGTATACACTCTACACTGTACATCCCTGTAGTTGGTATACAGTCTACACTGTACATCCCTGTAGTTGGTATACACTATACACTGTACATCCCTATAGTTGGTATACACTATACACTATACATCTCTATAGTTGGTATACACTCTACACTGTACATCCCTGTAGTTGGTATACACTCTACACTGTACATCTCTGTAGTTGGTATACACTCTACACTGTACATCCCTGTAGTTGGTATACAACTCTACATCTCTGTAGTTGGTATACACTCTACACTGTACATCCCTGTAGTTGGTGTACACTCTACATCTCTGTAGTTGGTATACACTCTACACTGTACATCCCTGTAGTTGGTATACACTCTACACTGTACATCCCTGTAGTTGCCATACACTCTACATCTCTATAGTTGGTATACACTACACTGTACATCCCTGTAGTTGCTATACACTCTACACTTTACATCTCTGTAGTTGGTATACACTCTACACTGTACATCCCTGTAGTTGCCATACACTCTACATCTCTATAGTTGGTATACACTACACTGTACATCCCTGTAGTTGCTATACACTCTACACTTTACATCCCTGTAGTTGGTATACACTCTACATCTCTGTAGTTGCTATACACTCTACACTTTACATCTCTGTAGTTGGTATACACTATACACTGTACATCCCTGTAGTTGGTATACACTATCCACTGTACATCCCTGTAGTTGGTATACACTCTACACTGTACATCCCTATAGTTGGTATACACTATACACTGTACATCCCTGTAGATGGTATACACTCTACACTGTACATCCCTGTAGTTGGTATACACTCTACACTGTACATCCCTATAGTTGGTATACACTATACACTCTACATCTCTATAGTTGGTATACACTCTACACTGTACATCCCTGTAGTTGGTATACACTCTACACTGTACATCCCTGTAGTTGCCATACACTCTACATCTCTATAGTTGGTATACACTACACTGTACATCCCTGTAGTTGCTATACACTCTACACTGTACATCCCTGTAGTTGCCATACACTCTACATCTCTATAGTTGGTATACACTACACTGTACATCCCTGTAGTTGCTATACACTCTACACTGTACATCCCTGTAGTTGGTATACACTCTACACTGTACATCCCTGTAGTTGGTATACACTCTACACTGTACATCCCTGTAGTTGGTATACACTCTACATCTCTGTAGTTGGTATACAACTCTACATCTCTGTAGTTGGTATACACTCTACACTGTACATCCCTGTAGTTGGTGTACACTCTACATCTCTGTAGTTGGTATACAACTCTACATCCCTGTAGTTGGTATACACTCTACACTGTACATCCCTGTAGTTGCTATACACTCTACATCTCTGTAGTTGGTATACACTACACTGTACATCCCTGTAGTTGGTATACACTCTACACTGTACATCCCTGTAGTTGGTATACACTCTACACTGTACATCCCTGTAGTTGCCATACACTCTACATCTCTATAGTTGGTATACACTACACTGTACATCCCTGTAGTTGCTATACACTCTACACTTTACATCTCTGTAGTTGGTATACACTCTACACTTTACATCCCTGTAGTTGGTATACACTCTACATCTCTGTAGTTGGTATACACTCTACACTGTACATCCCTGTAGTTGGTATACACTCTACACTGTACATCCCTGTAGTTGCCATACACTCTACATCTCTATAGTTGGTATACACTACACTGTACATCCCTGTAGTTGCTATACACTCTACACTGTACATCCCTGTAGTTGGTATACACTCTACACTGTACATCCCTATAGTTGCTATACACTCTACACTGTACATCCCTGTAGTTGGTATACACTCTACACTGTACATCTCTATAGTTGGTATACACTCTACACTGTACATCTCTATAGTTGCTATACACTCTACACTGTACATCCCTGTAGTTGGTATACACTCTACACTGTACATCCCTGTAGTTGGTATACAGTCTACACTGTACATCCCTGTAGTTGGTATACACTCTACACTGTACATCCCTGTAGTTGGTATACACTCTACACTGTACATCCCTGTAGTTGGTATACACTCTACACTGTACATCTCTATAGTTGGTATACACTCTACACTGTACATCTCTATAGTTGTTATACACTCTACACTGTACATCCCTGTAGTTGGTATACACTCTACACTGTACATCCCTGTAGTTGGTGTACACTCTACATCTCTGTAGTTGGTATACAACTCTACATCTCTGTAGTTGGTATACACTCTACACTGTACATCCCTGTAGTTGGTATACACTCTACACTGTACATCCCTGTAGTTGGTATACACTCTACACTGTACATCCCTGTAGTTGCTATACACTCTACATCTCTATAGTTGGTATACACTACACTGTACATCCCTGTAGTTGCTATACACTCTACACTGTACATCCCTGTAGTTGCCATACACTCTACATCTCTATAGTTGGTATACACTCAACACTCCCTGTAGTTGGTGTACACTCTACATCTCTGTAGTTGGTATACAACTCTACATCTCTGTAGTTGGTATACACTCTACACTGTACATCCCTGTAGTTGGTATACACTCTACACTGTACATCCCTGTAGTTGGTGTACACTCTACAACTCTGTGGTTGGTATACACTCTACACTGTACATCCCTATAGTTGGTATACACTACACTCTACATTCCTGTAGATGATATACACTACATTCTACATCCCTGTAGTTGGTATACACTCTACACTGTACATCTCTGTAGTTCGTATACACTCTGCACCCCGGTTAGTTTGAATAGAACTCTATATCCCTGTAGTTGGTATACACTCTGCACCCCGGTAGTTGGAATACAACTCTACATCCCTGTAGTTGGTATACATTTTAGATCGTCTAGTTGAATTAGCCCAGCTTCAAGCCTTATGCACAGAAATAATTTTGTCCACATGCTGGTTTTTAGTTCAAATCTCACTTCGAGAGAAGGCTAATGAACAGCGATTTCACTTAGGAGTGGAGCACACTCAGAAAACATTTCGTACATTGATTCTGTCAGTAGCTAGACCATAATGACGATGAAGAGTCCAAGTCCTTCATTATTCTCAGGTAGCATACGCTAATAGCTTTCATTAAAGTTCATTAACAGGTCTGTTGAATCAAACCATTTTGTAGATGTTGGGTTGAAATACAATTAATTGTGTATGTGATAGTTATTCATGATAATGTGCTTGCATGACTGAGTGTCCAAAATAATGTGCTCAATTATTATACATTGTGGTGCACTTTTGAGTCCAGACTGCCTCATATAATGAGACATTATAGAACCCAAACATCCCCTGCCTACACCAATTCATTGCACTAGGAAACAGACTAGTTATGTCCCAAATTGCACCCTATTCCCTACATAGAGCACTAATTCTGGTCAAAAGTACTGCACTATTAGGGAATAGATTGCCATCTGGGATGTACCAATTCGCACTTCTATACAAAGACCATTCATTAAACAGGCCTCACTGTCACTGATGGCCTTTGTAAAGGAGATGAGACCCAGTGTACCTGGTGACCTGGCATGTCACCCAATATCTCCACATCACACCCAACCAAATCACCGATACTGTCTGCAACATCAGCGCAATTACACTGCAAGCAATCTGCTAAATTTAAGTCTGAACACACACACACACACACACACACACACACACACACACACACACACACACACACACACACACACACACACACACACACACACACACACAAAGATACACATACTAGGACATGTAGTCATACACAAAAACAACCCCAAAGCCAATACACACAAAGAACACACTACAATCCACTTTCCTCCAAAGCTTAATCAGTAGCACTTTAACATCTACATTCAGTTACACAAGGTAATCTCTTAAAGTTGTGTTTAACACTCACACCCACACACATACATTCCACCCCCCCCACCCCCCCCCCCAGACGCACACACACACACACACACAAAATACACACACACCCCACAAACTACTCCCAGCATCACAAAAGCTAATTGAGGTGAGTCACCTCTAGATCAATCCAGCTCTCAACGTGTTCCTCTCAATCCTCACAGAAGAGGGGTTTAAAAAACTGAAAGTGGACTTTTTTGTCATCTTAGCCCCACTATTACACCTCTCCTTCCCCTGGCAGGCAGACAGGCAGGTCTGGCTGTTTTCTGTGTTGAAGCCTCTGGTCCTGACACTAGCATCATAGTGGCCTTCATGATAGGTATAATAGCTACAGAGGCACTGCCTGCTTAGCCATCACACACATACACACATCATGCTTGTCACATGCACACCGGAAGTTCGTCTGCACACATGCACACATGCACACGCACAGTTTTCCTGTATATCTGAAGCTGATTTTAATTACACAGCATACACACACCCACATAACAACAGCAACCAACCAAATGCACTACCCTTTCCGACACTGCCAAAACATTTATATTCTAAATTGAATTTCACAGAAGTATATTTGTTATTGCTTCAAATAGTCTGCTGTTTACAAAACAATACAGGAGAAAAATGTGAAATGGGAGATGGTATTTCTCCTCCTGTGAACCCTGCCACAGACACAGCATCTCAACAGCCAGAACACAAACTAACATGACAACCCAGATGAAGCAGGCTGCTCTGTTTGATCACTGTCTATCAGCACAGTTGCTGCAGTATTTCTCATTGCCTTCTCTCTCTGCATTGTTAAATCGAAACAAATGACATTTCCTCTTTCACGCAGCTATAGGCTTTCTCTCTTTCTGGACCCAGAGTGCAGTGATTAGCTGGTCTGTTCCGTTTTGGTGCACTGGGCTGTATATGGACCTGCTGTTACTGTACAGGGCACTGAATGGAGTGGGGCTGCTAGCTACCAGACATGGACTGGGAGTGGAAGAGTCATGCATAGTTGGAAATAGAGGAGTAAGAGAAAAAGAGGGAGTGCGAGAGACAGACGGGCAGACAAACGAACGGACAGACTGGTTTATGGTGTTTGTGATTGGAGGTCTGGGAGACGAGGCAGCCGTCTGCAGCATTTAAAGGAGCGTTGATCTGGGTTAAACTGCCTTTCTAGGGTGATGAGAAAGCAGAGGAAAGAAAACACACACAGCTGCATATCAGAGGACTACAAAATGTTAGATCCCTGGGATCTACAAGGATTTTTCATCCCTTTCAACATTTGTCACTTTTCTATTAATGCATTTCAAAAGAAGGATACACTCATGGCCTCCAGAGTGGCTCAGTGGTCTCAGGCACTACATCGCAGTGCTAGCTGTGCCACTAGAGATCCTGGTTCGAGTCCAGGCTCTGTCGCAGCTGGCCACGGCCGGGATTCATTGGGCGGCGCACAATTGTCCAAGCGTCTTCTGGGTTAGGGGAGGGTTTGGCTGGCAGGGATGTCCTTGTCCCATTGTGCTCTAGTGACTCAAAATCAAAACAAATCAAATGTATTTGTCACATACACATGGTTAGCAGATGTTAATGCGAGTGTAGCGAAATGCTTGTGCTTCTAGTTCCGACAATGCAGTAATAACCAACGAGTAATCTAACCTAACAATTTCAAAACTACTACCTTATACACACAAGTGTAAAGGGATAAAGGGATAAAGAATATGTACATAATGATATATGAATGAGTGATAGTACAGAACGGCATAGGCAAATGCAGTAGATGGTATTGAGTACAGTATATAGATATGAGATGAGTAATGTAGGGTATGTAAACAAAGTGGCATAGTTTAACGTGGCTAGTGATACATGTATTACATAAAGATGCAGTAGATGATAGAGTACAGTATATACATATACATATGAGATGAGTAATGTAGGGTATGTAAACATTATATTAAGTGGCATTGTTTAAAGTGTCTAATGATATATTTTAAATCAATTTCCATAAATTCCCATTATTAAAGTGGCTGGAGTTGAGTCAGTGTGTTGGCAGCAGCCACTCAATGTTAGTGGTGGCTGTTTAACTGTCTGATGGCCTTGGGATAGAAGCTGCTTTTCAGTCTCTCGGTCCCTGCTTTTATGCACCTGTACTGACCTCGCCTTCTGGATGATAGCGGGGTGAACAGGCAGTGGCCCGGGTGGTTGTTGTCCTTGATGATCTTTATGGCCTTCCTGTGATATCGGGTGGTGTAGGTGTCCTGGAGGGCAGGTAGTTTGCCCCCGGTGATGCGTTGTGCAGACCTCACTACCCTCTGGAGAGCCTTACGGTTGTGGGCGGAGCAGTTGCCGTACCAGGCGGTGATGCAGCCCGACAGGATGCTCTCGATTGTGCATCTGTAGAAGTTTGTGAGTGCTTTTGGCGGCATGCCAAATTTCTTCAGCCTCCTGAGGTTGAAGAGGCGCTTCTGCGCCTTCTTCACGACGCTGTCTGTGTGGGTGGACCAATTCAGTTTGTCCGTGATGTGTACGCAGAGGAACTTAAAACTTACTACCCTCTCGACTACTGTCCCATCGATGTGGATAGGGGGGTGCTCCCTCTGCTGTTTCCTGTAGTCCACAATCATCTCCTTTGTTTTGTTGACGTTGAGTGTGAGGTTGTTTTCCTGACACCACACTCCGAGGGCCCTCACCTCCTCCCTGTAGGCCGTCTCGTCGTTGTTGGTAATCAAGCCTACCACTGTAGTGTCGTCCGCACACTTGATGATTGAGTTGGAGGCGTGCGTGGCCACGCAGTCGTGGGTGAACAGGGAGTACAGGAGAGGGCTCAGAACGCACCCTTGTGGGGCCCCAGTGTTGAGGATCAGCGGGGTGGAGATGTTGTTACCTACCCTCACCACCTGGGGGTGGCCCCTCAGGAAGTCCAGTACCCAGTTGCACAGGGCGGGGTCGAGACCCAGGGTCTCGAGCTTGATGACGAGTTTGGAGGGTACTATGGTGTTAAATGCTGAGCTGTAGTCGATGAACAGCATTCTCACATAGGTATTCCTCTTGTCCAGATGGGTTAGGGCAGTGTGCAGTGTGGTTGAGATGGCGTCGTCTGTGGGCCTATTTGGGCGGTAAGCAAATTGGAGTGGGTCTAGGGTGTCAGGTAGGGTGGAGGTGATATGGTCCTTGACTAGTCTCTCAAAGCACTTCATGATGACGGAAGTGAGTGCTACGGGGCGGTAGTCGTTTAGCTCAGTTACCTTAGCTTTCTTGGGAACAGGGACAATGGTGGCCTTCTTGAAGCATGTGGGAAAAGCAGACTGGGATAGGGATTGATTGAATATGTCCGTAAACACACCAGACAGCTGGACTCCTGTGGCGGACCGGGGCAGTGTACACTGACATGGTCGCCAGGTGCACAGTGTTTCCTCCGACACATTGGTGCGGCTGGCTTCTGTGTTAAGCAGGCATTGTGTCAGGAAGCAGTGTGGCTTCGTTGGGTTGTGTTTTCAAGGGACGCATGGCTCTCGACCTTCGCCACTCCCGAAAGGCATTTCACTGTACTTGTGCACGTGACAATAACAACTTGAAACTTGAGATCACCTGACAGTCACAGAGCCACTTCACCAACAACCTCTAGAGAGAAACTCTGCTCACTTTCGCTGAACCTCAACATTACTTGAAGACTACTTCGTTGCTATAACTACAAATGTGGAGACCACTGGCCCTTTCAGTAAGTAAATCAATATCAGTTTAGAGGCTATTTTGCTCTCTCTCTCTGCTGGTTTGCTGACACATGGACTCAGGGAGAGTTGAGATGGTGCCATTACTCAAGACCTCCCAGCTTAGCTCCTCTTCAGCTGAATGGAGGCAAATGGAGGCAGATTGTGGAGGCACGACACAGTGTTCTTAGAGAGGGAAAGGAAACACTATGGTAATGTTCCAAAATGCAGCCTATTCTCTATAGAGTGCACTACTCTTGACCAGGGCCCATTGGGAATACGGTGCCATTTGGAACTCAGGCATTGATCTAACACGCAAAGTGTTGAAAAACAAGTGCTAGCATCATCATGCCACAGACAATGCTCCACATGATGTTTGATTGACTATATGACAACGAGGTTTCTGTGTGTGTGCCTACTACCAGTGATCATCAATTAATGATGTGTTTACCATGCTCCAGTGATTGGTGCCTGTAGAGGAACCAATAAAAAGCCTTGTTAGGTTGAGCTCTACAGGGACTACAGGGGCTCGGTGTTGGGCTATTTAGAGAGCAGGGTTGAGAGGAGAGGGCGAGGGAGGATTTTATAGCCCCTATCGCCCCTCCTTATCCATTACCTAAATGCCTACTACTATACCTTTTGTCAAAATATCGTCGGATACACATATTACTCAAATGTATACTTGCATACTTGCTAGGTCTCGACCGCTGCCTCTGGAGCGTAGACATTAACCTTTTACTGCAGTGGGCTAAATCAGGGTCACACAGAGTTCATCTTAAACAAATCTACTTTGAAACAAAAGAATACACCTCACACACAAAAGACACCTGTACCATGTCAGAGTTGAAATGTATTACATTTTGAGTTTGCATCCCAATATTACACTTTATATACTTCACAGATGACTGAAACACCTGATCTGCTGCATTTAAAAAACCCATGTGGCCACTACCTCATTTGACTGCAGGAAAGGGCTACAACCAGTAGATAGAGAGAGATTCCTATGGAATGTCACTGTTAAGAACATTTTGTTCTCAATGTTCATAAACTGAACTTCAATTAACTACTCAGTCTGTAACCCAGAATTTGTAAGATACTGGTTGAAATGAAAACAGACAGAGGACCAGCCTACAATAGTCAAATGTTTATTCACGAGAACGTTCTGAAGTCCACAATACAAAGACATCCATTTTATAGCGGTGCACATACTTCCACACAAACATTAGGTATCCTGCGCACACACAAACATTAGGTATCCTACGCACAAACTGTCCTACTACCCAGCCGACAAAGATTAGAGGAGGCCGTGAGAATCCCTCCCCGTTCTCCCTCAAGATAGGGAGACCGTGGGAAGTACATCCCATTCTTTCCCCGATCTCTCAGACGCCCTAGCCAGGTCGGCACCGAATGCTGCTACGACAGTCTGTGTTTAAGATACTGTAGAGACATATTTGTACAGATATATTGTTTGACTGACTAAAACTACACCCATCATTAATGAATTATGATTCATACAATTATATGGTTTCAGGGTGGAGTATTCTAATCATTCATTTAAACCTATAAATTCCATCAACAGTCACGTATTCCTATGGAAAACTCCCGATGGTGCATAAAGCCGGAAGAATTTACATTTAAAGAGTGCCATATTGTTGACTGGGACTGATGGCTCCAAAAAAAATCACTAAGGATCAAGTGGCAGTAACTAGCAAAGGAACATAGTCAATCTAGCCGTCTTCATCCTGCCTGAGAGAGTTAACCCAGCGCTGCTAGATGACATCGGATACCGGAAGCCTTGGACATAAACAGTCGAGAACCCACCTTCTATGTTGAGAACGCGCAAACAGATGTTACCTGCATTAACATTAATAAAAACATCTAGCTACATCCTATGTTGTCTCTCGTGTTTTTAGTTTTTTTGTGTATAGGACCTCAGTTAACGATAGTATGTTCTCATGCATCCTCTAATATTAAACTAGTCCTAATACTCTTATGTACCTAATTCCTTATCATTTAGAACTCAATGGCTCTTTCCTGCAAATTGTTGCTGTATAGATCATTTGGATAAAATGTATTACCGTCCTTTTCGTATAATGTCTGGCGATAATAATAGCAATCTGGTCCAGTTTTGTCTAGTAGCTTAATAGACCATTCGTCTACTCAGCTAACTTAATGCATCATGTTCATTTGATCTATTTATAGAGTAAACACTTTTGAAAAGACCAATACCAATGCAAATGACAACGGGGTTCCTGCAATGCCATGCAATGTGGAGTATAGAGCTAATAGACAACAGTGCTTTAACCACGCAAAATTGGATGATAAAAGATTGAGACGAAGAACACTGACATATGCATAATTCAATAGTCTTTATTACAATATTCAGTCTGTAACGAAAGGTTACAATAAAAATACATTTACAGCAGATGTGTGTGTCTGTCTGTGTGTCTGTGTGTGTGTGGGGGGGGGTTACATTATTGTATTGCCAATGTTTGCCTATTTAAAATGATGTGCGGCAGAGTGTGTGTGAGAGTGTGTTTGAGAGTGTGTGTGCAAGAGAGAGAGAGAGAGCATGTGTGTTACAGCTGAGAAGGGGGCCAGAGAACAGTATATTTTCAGTCCCAGGTGGATGGCATTCAGAGAGATTGCAGAGTGGCAGTGAGATGAACACCATCCCTCAGAAATGGCTGTGGGTGACTGTGTTTAATGTCTGTGTGCTTTATTGCTGCTCCCCCCCAATCCCCTGAAGCAGACTGTCATCACATTGCTGACCCAGATCCATGCCCTGTTGATCTTCACTGGATGAGCATTCCTCCAATGCACGCGTTGAATGATACAGGACTAGAGGACCTTCCTCGAGGGGAACTCTGCACGCCGACTCTGCATGTCTCTTCAAACCAGCTCCACACTTTTAAACCTTCCTAAATCACAGTCCCCTGCATGCACGACCAGGATGTCAGGAGCAGGACACCACTCCGACACATGCCTCCTTGTCCAAACCAGGATGCTGTGGCATTCAGCCTGAGGTCACTCCCTAAAGTTTCGATAGCCCTCTGTTCAGCTCAGTGCACTAGACTGGAACCCACAATCCAAATCCTTTTCTCTGTAATGAAAGTTCACTTCACTTGCCTCTTTCTTGGGTACATTGTATATAAATCCTTTTTTGGGCATGAAATGGTCCTAAAATAATGCCCTCAGCCTATCACAGCTTGTCATAAAAACGTAAGGAGCAAATGAAGTTATAGCTAAATCGAACCGGTATGCCCATAACCTGCATAATCATGAAATAACCTGATGCTGGCCTACTGTTAAACCTTTGCAGCAGAAGGTTAATTTGAAAGCTCAGCATTACCTAGAACCCAGCCAGGTCAACATTGGAAAACAAAACGGACAGCAAGTATTAACTATGATAATCAGAATTACAAGATAAAAAAATGAAGATGAGACTCTTTTGAGTGATGATTAGTACAGTTAAATACAGAACATGTCGGCATGCTGACTCTCTTTGTTTTGGGTTGGTGTGTGTAGTGTGTGTGTAAAGGTTTCAAAGAGCAGGTTTGAAATAGAGAGTCAGACGGAGAGATAGAGAGAGACTGTAAGAGTTTTTTTTCTTCTCCTAATTATGTCTACATCATACTGTCAAATCAAATCAAATGTTATTTGTCACATGCGCCGAATACAACGGGTGTCGACCTTACAGTGAGGCGCTTACTTACAAGCCCTTAAACAACAATGCCGTTTTAAGAAAATAGAGTTAAGAAAATATTTATTAAGTAAACTAAAGTAAAAAATAAAATAAATAAGTAACATAATAAAATAACAATAACGAGGCTATATACAGGGGGTACCGGTACTGAGTCAATGTGTGGGGGTAAAGGTTAGTCACGATAGCATGGTTAGATTATCAAACATGTTAGCAACCAAGTTTATATAGCCAACAATGAATGAGTCCATGTTGTCACGACTCCTACCGAAGGTGACGCCCCTTCCTGTTCGGGTGGCGGTCGGCGGTCGGCGTCACCGGCCTACTAGCTGCCACTGATCCTTTTTTCCCCCTTGTCTGTTTATTAGTTACACCTGTGTTTAATTAGGTTTATTGGTGGGGCTTTATTATCCAGCCGGCCCACCTACTGGGCGTGCGGGATTATTCTCTATTCTCTGTGTACATTTCTGCACGACTGTAGGTCACGGTTGTCCGTGTATGTCGTTATTTTCTGGACTGTTTAGTTCCCCGTGTTTTGGGGCATTTGTTTGGGTTGGCGTCGGTTTCACCTGTGTGGTGAATTAAAAGTAGCGCTATTCTGAACTCTCTGTTTCCTGTGCCTGACTTCCTCCACTACACCCCGGGCATTACACATGTGGGGAGAAATGGAGGGATATGTTGCATGTGACAATGGCTCACAGGCTTGTTGTCAAACAACCATACAATCTCTATCATAGAGAAATAACAGTATATAATATGTTCGAAACAACTTAATGTTACTTTCATTAGAGATCTGTGACTTCCTCCCAAATGGCACCCTATGAGTGCAGAAGATCCCTGGTTAAAAGTAGTGCAGTAGGGAATAGGGTGCCATTTGGAACTAATCCTGTCTGCATGATGTGTATCAATCAGTCCAGGATGTGGAGTATCTCTCTGTAAACAATCCCCTGAGGTGTGGGCCAGGGTTCAGGGTGTAGGTCACTGATAGTCAATACAGTCAATATCGCAGTAGGAGAAACAAACCCCTCCCTGCCCTCTGTTGTCTCCTGGCCCCATGTTGAGCTATTAAGAGCCACCACCAGCATGTTAGAGTCGATTCCAACTACGAGATATAGACTGAGGAGAGGGGTGGCAAAAGAGAATTCTACTTTTCAATTCACATTACGTTCTTGATTTACCTTTCGCTGTGGCTGGCAACACAACATTATTGGCCAGCAGTTAAAATTGACCGTAAATATCATAGTAGCCCCTAGCCAGTAAGCAAACTATTCAACAATGGCAAACTTTTTTTCTAAAACACATTAGACTATTGAATAATGCAACCAAACCATATTACACTCTTGAATAATGCAACAATTCACAAGCATGTACAGTATGTGCAGAAAATTAAAGGGTTAGTTTCTTGTCTGTAGGCTACACTCATTACGTTTTAACTTCAAGACAAGAGCACAGAGTTGTGGGCTCCCAAGTGGGGCAGCAGTCTAAGGCACTGTATCACAGTGCTAGACGTGTCACTACAGACCCGGGTTTGATCCTAGGCTGTGTCACAGCTGGCCGTGACCGGGAGACCCATGAGGCAGTGCACAATTGCCCCAGGGTCGTCCGAGTTAGGGGAGGGTTTGGCCGGCCGGGATATCATTGTCCCATCGTACTCTAGCGACTCCTTGTGGCGGGCTGGGCACCTGCAAGCTGAATACGGGTGCCTGCAAGCTGACTTCAGTCGCCAGTTGTACGGTGTTCCCTCTGATACATTGGTGCGGCTGGCTTCCGGGTTAAGCGAGCAGTGTGTCAAGAAGCAGTGCAGCTTGGCAGGGTCGTATTTCGGAGGACGCATGACTATCAACCTTTGCCTCTCACGAGTCCGTATGGGAGTTGCAGCGATGGGACAAGACTGTAACTACCAATTTGGATATCACAAAAATAGGTAAAATTAAAAAATAACAACAAAATAGTAACATCCACTGCCATGCTTCAAAGACTTCTTGGTTCCTGCCGCCGACTCTATCCTATGGTTGTTCTATTTCTCTGGTTGTCTCCCACTCTATCCTATGGTTGTTCTATTTCTCTGGTTGTCTCCCACTCTATCCTATGGTTGTTCTATTTCTCTGGTTGTCTCCCACTCTATCCTATAGAGAATTAGTTCATGCTGGTCCACAGTGAAGAGCCAGTGAGAAAATAGACCACTCTGACAACAGCTAGAATGAAGCATGGGTTTCAAGGGCTATTGTGCTCCAACAGCAGCACACGACTCTCATCTGGCAGACACACTGAAGTGGCGTGGGTTGAAATTTGCGTTCTCCTACATGGTGTGTGTACGTGTTTGTTTGTGTGAGCGTGTGTGTCATGTACAGTAGATGACAGAAGTGGATATTTATAGGGAGAGGAAGAGGGTGAAAGCAGAGAGAGAGAACACCACTTCTGACTTCAGATCAGGTTCTCTTCTCACCTCGTCCCACAATGAAAGCAAGTAGAGTACTAAAGAGGACCAAAGACTTAGGCCCTGTTTCGAATACTATGGAAATGCATCCTTTCCTTGATGTACAGTACGCACAGATCTATATATGATTTATAGCTTTGAGAGGCTAGTTAAGGATCATATCACCTCCACCTTCCCCGACACCCTAGACCCACTACAATTTGCAAACTGCCCCGGGATTTCCGAGTGGCGCAGCGGTCTAAGGCACTCCATTTCAGTGCTAGAGGCATCACTACAGACCCTGGTTCGATCCCGGGCTGTATCACAACCGGCCGTGATCGTGAGTCCGATAGGGCGGCGCACAATTGGAGTAGCGTTGTCCGGGTTAGGGGAAGGTTTGGCTGGGGTAGAATTTCATTATAAAATAAGAATTTGTTCTTAACTGACTTGCCTAGTTAAATAAAAAAGGAACTGATCCACGGATGATGTAATCGCCATCACTGCACACAGCCCTACCCCATCTGGACAAGAGGAACACCTACGTAAGAATGCTGTTCATTGACTACAGCTCAGCCTTCAACACCATAGTGCCATCTAAGGTCATCACTAAGCTTGGGGCCCTGGGTCTGTACCCCGCTCTGTGCAACTGGGTCCTAGACGTCCTGATGGGCTGACCCCAGGTCGCGAAGGTAGGCAACAACACCACCGCTATGCTGATCCTTAACATGGGGGCCTACAATGGGGTGTTCCCCCTCCTGTACTCCCTGTTCACCATTGACTGCGTGGCCACGCACGTCTCCAACTCAGTCATCAAGTTTCCAGACGACACAACATTTGTAGGCCTGATTACCAACAACAACAAGGAGACAGCCTACAGCAGGGGTCTCCAACATTTTCTAGCATGAGATCTATCCATTTTTTCTATCATTCAAATAGGCACATTCTTCTCTTCTCCGCTCCCCTGCAACTCTTCCCCAGGTCCTTGGTGTATCGTCTGAGATCCCCAAGGATTGGAAAGCTGCCGCAGTCATCCCCCTCTTCAAAGGGGGAGACACCCTGGACCCAAACTGTTACAGACCTATATCCATCCTGCCCTGCCTATCTAAGGTCTTCGAAAGCCAAGTCAACAAACAGGTCACTGACCATCTCGAATCCCACCGTACCTTCTCCGCTGTGCAATCTGGTGTCCGAGCCAGTCACGGGTGCACCTCAGCCACGCTCAAGGTACTAAACGATATCATAACCGCCATCGATAAAAGACAGTACTGTGCAGCCGTCTTCATCGACCTTGCCAAGGCTTTCGACTCTGTCAATCACCATATTCTTATCGGCAGACTCAGTAGCCTCGGTTTTTCGGATGTCTGCCTTGCCTGGTTCACCAATTACTTTGCAGACAGAGTTCAGTGTGTCAAATCGGAGGGCATGCTGTCCGGTCCTCTGGCAGTCTCTATGGGGGTGCCACAGGGTTCAATCCTCGGGCCAACTCTTTTCTCTGTATATATCAATGATGTTGCTCTTGCTGCGGGCGATTCCCTGATCCACCTCTACGCAGACGACACCATTCTGTATACTTCCGGCCCGTCCTTGGACACTGTGCTATCTAACCTCCAAACGAGCTTCAATGCCATACAGCACTCCTTCCGTGGCCTCCAACTGCTCTTAAAACGCTAGTAAAACCAAATGCATGCTTTTCAACTGTTCGCTGCCTGCACCCGCACGCCTGACCAGCATCACCACTCTGGATGGTTCCGACCTTGAATATGTGGACATCTATAAGTACCTAGGTGTCTGGCTAGACTGTAAACTCTCCTTCCAGACTCATATCAAACATCTCCAATCGAAAATGAAATCAAGAGTCGGCTTTCTATTCCGCAACAAAGCCTCCTTCACTCACGCCGCCAAACTTACCCTAGTAAAACTGACTATCCTACCGATCCTCGACTTTGGCGATGTCATCTACAAAATTGCTTCCAACACTCTACTCAGCAAACTGGATGCAGTTTATCACAGTGCCATCCGTTTTGTCACTAAAGCACCTTATACCACCCACCACTGCGACTTGTATGCTCTAGTCGGCTGGCCCTCGCTACATATTCGTCGCTAGACCCACTGGCTCCAGGTCATCTACAAGTCCATGCTAGGTAAAGCTCCGCCTTATCTCAGTTCACTGGTCACGATGGCAACACCCATCCGTAGCACGCGCTCCAGCAGGTGTATCTCACTGATCATCCCTAAATCCAACACCTCATTTGGCCACCTTTTGTTCCAGTTCTCTGCTGCCTGTGACTGGAATGAATTGCAAAAATCGCTGAAGTTGGAGACTTTTATCTCCCTCACCAACTTCAAACAACTTCTGCTATCTGAGCAGCTAACCGATCGCTGCAGCTGTACATAGTCTATCGGTAAATAGCCCACCCATTTTTACCTACCTCATCCCCATACTGTTTTTATTTATTTATTTACTTTTCTGCTCTTTTGCACACCAATATCTCTACCTGTACATGACCATCTGATCATTTATCACTCCAGTGTTAATCTGCAAAATTGTAATTATTCGCCTACCTCCTCATGCCTTTTGCACACAATGTATATAGACTCCCCTTTTTTTTCTACTGTGTTATTGACTTGTTAATTGTTTACTCCATGTGTAACTCTGTGTTGTCTGTTCACACTGCTATGCTTTATCTTGGCCAGGTCGCAGTTGCAAATGAGAACTTGTTCTCAACTAGCCTACCTGGTTAAATAAAGGTGAAATAAAAAAATATTAAAAAATATTAAAAAATTAAAACAAGAGAAAGTAGTGCATGATGTTTTCTGTCAATATACCTGCTAAAATAATGGTTCATAAACAACTCTAACAGGGGCCCTATAAAACATTTTCTATAGAGATTTTTTTTCCCAAAAATGTTTCCTGATTCTGTTTTCTCAGATGTATTATTTCTGGATTTAGATTATTATTTTTTACTCTCAACATTTCAATTGTTCATTGAGAATGTTTTTATTGGATGTTCTGAGTCCATGTCAATGCTTAAAACTCATCAGAAGACCATTTTTTTTAGGTATGGAAGAAAAATATATATATTGGGGTGTAATTTCCCTTCAATTGCGCATCTGACCCTTTATGCATCTAGCAACTAAGGAATGTGCTGTCTAATGTGTGCTGCTGCTGCTCATTCTATGGCCAAGTTTGCAAATAACAAATTATAGATACAAATGATATACTTACTCATGATATGCTTCTGCCAGGTAAGCCTAAATTGCAGTTAACATTTAACTGAGAAGGTTATGGGGAAAGTATTTCTGTCAACCCACAAGAAAGTTACCGTATCAACTGGTAACACACGGACGGAGTGATAGACTGTTATGTTTTTTTTCCGTCGAAAGAGAGTTTATTCGTAAGAAGAGAGGGCTCTACACCCCAACCCGAGCACTCTGGTCTCTTGGCACGTCCAGCAGCTCCCACACAGCCCAGTCCAAGCTCTTCTCTGTCCTGAAGCTAGGAAAACAGAGTCCCTGCCCATCTTATGATAACATCTGAACCCCCCACACACACACACACTAGCTCTGACTTTGCTGATAGCTACTTTATTGAGGAAAAATGTACTTTATTGAGGAAAAATTAATGATATGTGGTTGTCCCACCTGGCTATCTTAAGAAAAATGCACTAACCGTAAGTCGCTCTGGTTAAGAGCATCTGCTAAATGACTAAAATGTAGGTTAGGGAGTTGTGGAGCCAGATAAAGAGAGAGATGGAGAGGTAGAAAGGTGGAAGAGATGGAGGTACAAATGAACAGGCTGATCCGAGTAGCTCCTAATCCCCTTTAATTAACTCCAAAATCCTTGGCCGTTTCATCAAAGACAGCCAGGGGGGAGAGAAAATATTACAGATTGTGTGGGATGTCATTTTAAAATCCTCCCTCCTCTTCTCCATCTCCTCCCCCACTATGTGTGTGTGTGTGTGTGATTGTTCCACAGGTCCTTCAGTGTTTCCGCCACGCTGCTCTGAGTGCCTATTAACCAGACGCCACGACACGCCACACGGCAAGCCAAGCCCTCCCAGAATGCACGGGGGCACAGCTTTTGTTACGGCGAGTTCCGTTATCCTAGCAACCAGACAGACATTCCCGCCTCTGTTGTATGTCCACTTATGAATTGATTTTCTCAGTGCCACTGCCTACAAATAAACAGTATTGTGACAGCTTGGTTTACATGGAGATATGCTGTCACTCAGACAAAGACAGTTTCTCTTGTCTATAACAGTGTCAAGAAAAAGTATGTGAACCCTTTGGAATTACCTGGATTTCTGCATAAATTGGTCATAAAATTTGATCTGACCTTTATCTAAGTCACAACAAAAGACAAACACAGTCTGCTTAAACTAATAACACATAAATTATGTTATTTCTCTTGTCTATATTGAGTACATCATTTAGACATTCACAGTGTAGGTTGGAAAAAGTATGTGAACCCCTAGGCTAAGGACTTCTCCAAAAGCTAATTGGAGTCAGGAGTCAGCTAACCTGGAGCCCAATCAATGAGATGAGATTGGAGATGTTGTTTAGAGCTGCCCTGCCCTATAAAAAACAATCACAAAGTTTGAGTTTGCTATTCACAAGAAGCATTGCCTGATGTGAACCATGCCTCCAACATAAGAGATCTCAGAAGACCTAAGATTAAGAATTGTTAACTTGCATAAAGCTGGAAAGGGTTTACAATAGTATCTCTAAAAGCCTTGATGTTCATCAGTCCACGATAAGACAAATAGTCTATAAATGGAAAAAGTTCAGCACTGTTGCTACTCTCCCTATGAGTGGCCGTCCTGCAAAGATAACTGCAAGAACACAATGCAGAATGCTAAATGAGGTTAAGAAGAATCCTAGTGTCAGCTAAAGACTTACAGAAATCTCTGGAACATGCTAACATCTCTGTTGATGAGTCTACAAAACATAAAACACTAAACAAGAATGGTGTTCATGGGAGGACACCACGGAAGAAGCCACTGCTGTCCAAAAAAAACTATTGCTGCATGTATGAAGATTGCAAAAGAGCACCTGGATGTTCCACAGCGCTACTGGCAAAATATTCTTGGTACAGATTAAACTAAAGTTGAGTTGTTTGGAAGGAAGGAACACACAAAACTATGCGTGGAGAAAAAAAGGCACAGCACACCATCATCAAAACCTCATCCCAACTGTAAAGTATGGTGGAGGAAGCGTCATGGTTTGGGGCTGCTTTGATGCCTCTGGGACTGGACAGCTTGCTATCATCAATGGAAAAATGATTTCTCAAGTTTATTTGCAGGAGAATGTAAGGCTATCTGTCCGCCAATTTCATCTCAACAGAAGTTTGGGGATGCAACAGGAGAACGACCCAAAACACAGAAGTAAATCAACAACAGGATGGCTTCAACAGAATAAAGTCCGCCTTCTGGAGTGGCCCCGTCAGAGTCCTGACCTCAACCCAATTGAGATGCTGTGGCATGACCTCAAGAGACCGGTTCACACCAGACATCCCAAGAATATTGCTGAACTGAAACAGTTTGTAAAGAGGAATGTTCCAAAATTCCTCCTGAACGTTGTGCAGGTCTGATCCGCAACTACAGGAAAATTGGGTTGAGATTATTGCTGCCAAAGGAGGGTCAAACAGTTATTCAATCCAAGGGTTCACATGCTTTTTCCACTATGCACTGTGAATGTTTACACAATGTTTTCAATAAAGACATGAAAATGTATAATTGTTTGTTTGTTAATAGTTTAAGCAGACGAAGATCAGATCAAATTTTATGACCAATTTATGCAGAAATCCAGATAATTCCAAAGGGTTCACATACTTTTTCTTGCCACTGTATGTGTGAGCTGTGCAGAGAAGCTAGACTAAACTAGATAAATATAGTCACTGAAATTGCCAACTGACATTTTGACAGATGCTTTCCAAATTAACATTTGAATTCTTCTAAGAATAGGCCATGTTGGTGTGTGGTGAAGTAGGCTTAGAGCCAAACCAGTGGCTGGGATCTCAGAGGGAGGGGGAGAGAAGGAGGGAGGTCACTTGTCTGTGAGAAATAGATTCAGGAGTGGCTCCCTAAATTAACTGTCACCACTAATCTCCTGGCCAACTCCAACACCCCTCTCCCATTACCTACCTTACCCCTTTCCATCAATCTGCTCTCATCCCTCATCCCGCTCTCATCAGCACTGTCACACCGCCTACAACCCTCCTTCTGAATCATCCTCCTCTCCTCCCATCGAGTGTGTGTATGCTCCCTCCACCCCCCCCCCCTCTCTCTCCCTTTGCATCTCATCCATCACTTCCTCCTTAGCTTATCGTCGGCTTTGTAATGTTTACGTGTGAAAGGTGTGTCTGTGAGTCACGTGTCTATCCCCTCTTACATGTGTGTGTATGCTTATGTGAGTGTGTTTGTTAGTCTGTCTGTGTCGTGCCAGGTTTGGGGATTCAGTAATTCAGTCATATCAGGAAGTAAACTGAAATTCTAATTCTAATTTTCCCTCATATCTTCTCTATAAGAAAAACATATCGTGTTCAGGGCCATCCAGGCAACGGTGTTATAGAATGCAGATGGAGAGATCAACATCTGTCGAGGTAAAAATGCAAAATGCCATGCAGCCTCCCAGACTAATGTATCTGCTATGTGTCGTGTTCGTCATTCCATCTTTCTCCTTGAGGCATCATTTACAGGACCCCAGAAGCCGGTACGACCACCCACACAAGCCGACCGCCTACTCCCCTGCTCTCCAGCTGTCTGCGGTCCCCCAGGATCCTTCTCAATGGAAGCAAACTCTATGACAGATAACAACCTATCCAGAACATTCTAAAGGTTAGCTGCGTACATCGGACCAAGTTAGAGAAAAGCATTTGGATGAAATAATATGCCTGCGGTATAGTAGGCATAACTGAGAAATACTGAGAGATGTTTTTCAGCCTTTTACAACTTAGAGAAATGTCATAGGTTGCATCCCAAATGGCACCCTATTCCCTATACAGTGCACTACTTTTCATCAGAGCCCTATGGGCACACACACATAGGGAATGGAGGGACATTTGGGATAGATCCAACTCCTCTATTTGGCATTTGGTCAAAGTGCCACTCAATGGAGAGTCCCTATTTCACCTTGAGTTGAAACAACAGTCCACAAGTGTTTCTCTTACCTTCTACAGAGCTGAGAGGAAGACTGACACAGAGGTGAGCAGCCTTATGTCTACATTGATCCACAGCTTCTATCATTAAATAACAAGTACTGTGATTCTGGGGATGTGTGTGTGTGTGTGTGTGTGTGTGTGTGTGTGTGTGTGTGTGTGTGTGTGTGTGTGTGTGTGTGTGTGTGTGTGTGTGTGTGTGTGTGTGTGTGTGTGCGGTCTATGGTTAAGGGGGTGGGGGCGGTGATGGGTTTAATTGCATCATGGGAGAAGCCAATGAATGGAATGAGGCAAACTGAGCACTTATCATAGAGCCCTATGGGAGCAATTACTTCCTCCACGCCTCCACTCCCCCTTAGAGACAGAAAGAATGCGCCCCAAATGACACCCTATTCCCTGTATAGTTCACTAGTTTTGACCAAAGCCCAAGTGTGGCCAGGATGTCATTTGGGGTGCAGACAGAAAGTGAAAAAACTGCCCTGGAGGTTCAGCCTCACTCACAGCTGGAGTCTCCACAGTGGGCAGTTCAGACGGAAGTTACTCAAACTAAGTGGTAGAGATTAGAGAGATTATTTTTCTGCTCCAAAAAGAATAATGACTAGATTGAGAGAAGACAGATTCCTTCTAGCCCCACATTGTGCGTGAGGGTTGTATGTGAGCTCTGGCTATGTTCCAAAATGTACCATATTCCCTTTATAGTGCACTACTTTTGACCAGATCCCTAGTGCACTATATCGGGAATAGTGTGCCATTGAGATGCAGTCTGTGTCAGGTCTGGGCTATAGGGTCCAGTTTTTCCCCTATGTCTTTTTTTCAGCAGCGGACACAACGTTTGTGTCTGGGGGAGGGGTGTGGTAGTGGGCGTGGCCATCGGCACCATCTCTGACCACACATTTTGGAGGACCTACTCTTGGCCACAGAGACAACATTTAGCTGTTTTAAAGCTAATATCTTGATATTAGCCACATCTTCACATGGCTTATGCTGTGTTCCATTGCTATCTGAGTGACTCAAACATTATAACAAAATCATTTGGAGTCCCATGCCATTTTTGGAATTTTAGTATTTAGGTGATTGTTAGTTCTCAAAGATGGTCTTATTTAAAAACATATATAGCTCCCTTTTCTTGTCTATATACTTTAAATCTGATTTCACAAAAAATTAGGGCAAATCCCCTTTTGTGAAGTGGAGCCTCTAGGGAGCGGTTTGTCTCCCCAATGCTCAACCTGTCCTTAACCTGTCTGTCCACACTGAACTTCAGAATATGTCATACACTGCTGACTAAGCAAAACACCCATACACACACAAACACACCCACAGAGACCTATGTGCACACATTCACACAGGCATTACCTAAGTTACAGTGGTGTAAAGTACTTAAGTAAAAATACTTTAAACTACTACCTTTTGGGGTATCTGTACTTTACTATCTATATTTTAGACTTTTACATCACTACATTCCTAATCAAAACAATGTACTTTTTACTCCATACATTTTCCCTGACACCAAAAAGTACTGGTTAGAATTTGAATGCTTAGCAGGACAGGAAAATGGTCCAATTCACACACTTGTCAAGATAGCATCCCTGGTCATCCCTACTGCCTCTGGTCTGGCAGATTCACTAAACACACATGCGCAATTTGTAAATTATGTCTGAGTGTTGGAGTGTGCCCCTGGCTATCTGTAAATAACAAAAACAAAAGGATTAAGATATTATTTATACTTTTAATTTTGATACTTAAGTATGTTTTAGCAATTGCATTTACTTTTGATACTTAAGTATATTTAAAACCAAATACTATTAGACTTTTACTCAATTAGTATTTTACTGGGTGACTTTCACTTTTACTTGTCATTTTCTATTAATGTATATTTACTATTACTCAAGTATGACAATTGGGTACTTTTTCCACCTCTGCTAAGTTAGAACACAGCTGTGCAAGAAACAAAACACCTCTACATCCTCCAGTCACTAAGCCCCTCAGGCCTACAGTATAGTCACCACATGCCCACACACCAGCACAAACACGAAGAGTGACTATATTCTCGCCCCACCTACCCTCCATTTTGGTTCCAGGTAGAGCCCTTTTGGGTCCAGGTAGAACCATTTTGGTTTCCATCTAGAACCCTTTCCACCAAGGGTTCAACATGGAACCCAAAAGGGTTCTACATGGAACCCAAAAGGGTTCTACATGGCACCCAAAAAGGATTCTTCAAAGGATTCTCCTATGAGGACAGCCAAAAAAGCCTTTTAGGTTCTACATTTTTTTCTAAGAGCGTAGTCGTCATGTCTGTGATTGATCGAGAGTCTTTCATAAAGAAATAATGTTACAGATTATCTGCTTTGATGCAGCAGCACTGAGGAATAGATAATAATAGGAATAGCAATGGGACAAAGCCAGCTCAATCACTCATTTAACTGTTCCTCCCAATCGCTGTGTTCACCGGTCTCTGTGGAACCATCTGTTTCATAATCAAGTACGTGCAGATTCAGGAAACAATCGCAATGAAAAATAATCTGTCTTGAAACCGATTCAATTATCCAGCATGGTGGTGGGGTTGGCTGCTGGTTAAGTCTTAGAACATGGCTCCTCATATCACCTCAAACTCTTCTAATCCACCCATCTCGCTCTGCTACAACTCATAATGAAACACTATGCCCTATGCTGACCTGTCCTTAATCTCTGGTGAATTTACTCTCCCCATATTTCTCCTAGGTGGTGTCATGACGTTGGCCTGGGGAGTAGGTTTATGACAGTCATAAATATCTCTTCCCCCCTTTTTCCTCTCTCTACCCTACTGAGGTTACATTTGCAAAACCCTTGGTTAACATAGAGATTCTGGGAACTTCAGTAGGTGGGGGGAAATTAACTATATTCTGGTAATCCAAACAATTGAACATATGCGGTGGAACTTAATTAATATGATGTCAGTTCGGATGTCATCTGAGACATTCTCATCAATGATAAGATGACATAAACTCTACAGTGGAAAGTCTACACATCAGAGTTATCGGATTCACATGGAATTGTTGTTCAATTTAAATGTTTGAATATGAAATGATTTGCGATGGGATGAAATGTGATTTTAGCTTCTAAAATGTGAGATTTGAGTTTTAATAAGATATGGCTCTGCTCAATCAGTGGCCCACCCCTGTAAAGGGACATGGGCTATAAAACTTTTCAAACACGCCCTCCTCTCCCTTCCTATAGAATCCCTTGACGACAATATAACTTCCTGTTCTGATGATGTGAGGACGACGGTTCTATGTCAGAATGGTTCAGATAATAATTACAGAACGAAGCCAACATCAGCGTGAGCTTTGGTTGCAAATGGTATGAACTTTGAACTCTTATTCACTACAGAAGTGATACCTCCTAGCCGTTGAGTTAGCAACAGCAGATGCAAACGAGGGTTAGGAAGGAACAGACAGAGTATCCCGTCTATCACACAACGACGTTACTACAACGTATCCAATTGACCATCAGAGACATTCTTCAAAGGACTCGGTTGGGCAACACGGCCTTCCATCTACCACCAACCTACCGAAGCGTAGCTCAGAGTAAATATTTATTGCATTTTCCTTTTCCAAATGGGCGGTAATTTAGAATGCATAAGATACTGTATTTACGATAGCACAGCTTCTTCCCTTTGTTCCTCAGTCTTCCCGCTCTTTCACTCAAACCCAGCCCTTTTCTTTTGTGTAACAAGCTGTCATATCTGTTCCGCCCGCTAGGGACGTTTTCCTTTATGACGTAATGTGTAATCAAGTTATGATTTAAATATGTGTATGTGTAATTCTGTGTGATTAGTTAGGTATTTAGTAAATAAATAAACCCAATTTTGTATTGCTGATTCAAATTGTTAGCCAGGGTTCGTGCAGATAACCAATCATTTACAACTTTCAGATGAGACTGAATTAAGATGAAGATTAATATTGACTGCTATTGATGTAAAATATTACTAGGTCTTTAAGAGTTTATTCGGAAGATAACAGCTCTGTAAATATTATTTTGTGGTGCCCGACTCTCTAGTTAATTACATTTACATGATTAGCTCAATCAGGTGATATTAATTACGGAGAAATTATTTTATAGAATAGCATGTCATATCACTTAATCCGGCATAGCCAAAGACACGACAGTGGTGTCCTAAACGGCACCCTATTCCCTATATAGTGCACTACGTTTGACCAGAGCTCGACCAGGGCTCTGGTCAAAAGTCGCTCACTATATAGGGAATATGGTGCTATTTGGGATGCAAGCCTACTCTTGTGTATCAATCTCTCTGACTCGGTCCTCTAGTGTCTGATAGGCTGATCGTCCCAGATAGGGGACATGTTAGTAATATTGGATCCAGTCCACTTCAGAACCTATTAGGAGAAGGAGATTTTAATCCGTGTCTATGGCATCCCAATCATCCTTCAGTTTCCCATCGCTCTCCAGTGCTTTAAAAAAATAAAACAGGCATTACTGTATGTTCTAATTTTAAAAGGAAATTGCTTTTTCATTGGACCAAAATTGGTGATAGGAAAACCGTAACTGTAAATGTGCTTCCCTGATGTAATAAAATTAGGAATTCAAAACAGTAGGAGGAAAATAATGTGCCCAGTATTGGCCCCAAAAGGAGTCCATTACTTCAGGCTACCAGAATGGCATTGTCGTGGAAATTCTTACACAGGGCCACTCATAGTCAATCTTAAATGAATCATTGTTTATTTGGCAGCGCCCTGAAGAGGGTCCAACCAACTCAATGCACCATAGCAAACATGTCAATCAGGAGCTCTCCCTGGGGAGACCCAGTAGTTGTCTTATATACGGCTATACTCAGACAAGTTATATTTGCATGATTTAGCATAATTAATTAATCATTACCGGTTTGTTCTATTCATGTGACGACCAATACTGTTTCATAACATGTGACAGACCATCATCTCACAAGGTTTCTACTCTCTAAGCTGAGACCTTGAAACTGAGATCTTTCGTTTGTTCACAAAACATGTTAATTTGTTCTCAAAACACGATCTGCCAAATTGCAGCTACTTATAGGTGGGATTTGTACAGTCAGCCATTTGCATGGGCACAGAATTTGGTTATTAGAACCGCACATGAACAGAACACAGAAATTAGTCATAGGACAAACATAAACATTTCCCTTGCAGCAAAATAGATAACTGCATTTGGAGGACAATGAAACATAAGAAGCCAACAACGTTTCAGTGCATACAAAAAGTATTCAGACTCCTTGACTTTTTCCACATTTTGATTAGGGATGCACGATATATCGGTGAGCATATCGGAATTTGCAGATATTAGCTTAAAATGCCAACATTGGCATCGGCCCGATGTCTAGTTTAAAGCCGATGTGCAAAACCGATGTCATTACGTACCTTACGTACCTATATAATCAGATCTTTGCCTCAAAACAATCCGGTCTCGGGACTCTATGGAAAATTCCTTCGAACTCATGGCTTGGTTTTTTCTCTGACATGCACTGTCATCTGTGGGACCTTATATAGACATGTGTGTGCCTTTCCAAATCATGTCCAATCAAATGAATTTACCACAGGTGGACACCAATCAAATTGTAGAAACATCTCAAGGATGATTATTGGAATCAGGATGCAATAGAAACAGGATGCAAAGGGAAACCCAGCCGCAGGCTGCCCAGTGACGCGAGCCTACCAGATGGGCTAAATGCCTTTAATGCTCGCTTCGAGGCAAGCAACACTGAAGCATACATGAGAGTAACTGCTGTTCGAGACGACTGTGTGATCACGCTCTCTTTAGCCAATGTGAGAAAGACCATTAAACAGGTCAACATTCAAAAGGCCACAGGACGGATTACCAGGACGTGTGCTGAGAGCATGCGCGGACCAACTGGCAAGTGTCTTCACTGACATTTTAATACCTACATGTTTCAAGCAGATCATCATTTACATTTTACATTTTTTTTACTTTAGTTTATTTAGTAAATATTTTTTAAACTCTATTTTCTTAAAACTGTATTGTTGGTTAAGGGCTTCTAAGTAAGCATTTCATGGTAATGTTTACACCTGTGGAAAAATAGAAGGGGTCTGAATACTTTCCGAATGCACTGTATCATTGTGGCCAAAATGTCACCCTATTCCTTATGTAATGGCGCATAAGGCTCTTGTCAAAGGGTAGTGCATTATATGGACTAGGGTGCCAGTTCGGAAGCCAACAGAGGGACCATATATCTGGCTTTAATGGCTATGCTGTGGCTGTGACCCGGTACTCTGAATGACACCTGGGTCAGTTGTGTGACCGTCATGATCTAACACAGATTCCCACATACATGCAAACATGCAAGCACACATATGCACGGCATTGCATGCCCATATGAAAACACATGCCCACAGTCCAGATCCGATCGGACTCTCCAGTGGCCATATAGAGGTCGGGTCACCGATATGTGTGTGAAGCAGGGTGGGGGTCAATTTGAATTGAAGTTAGTCAATTCCGTGAAGTAAACGAAAATTCCAATAATTAATCAAATGACTTCTCAATAAACTGAGAAGTGGAAGCTACTTATTTCAAATGTTTTTTCTACCATTTGAATTGACCCCAACCCTGGTGTGAAGGTCTATGGCCATGGTAAGCTAGGTGCAGCTAGACAACGGTTGCAAAAGTACAGTAACTTTCCCAAAATTGCTAGGTATTCCAGAAGTGTTCACACTGGAATTTGTGTGACCCTACACCAGACTGGTTTGCACATTATGGATTGGCCCTGTAGCGCTTGTCCCGTGCCAGAGCATTGATTAGAGTGTGTGACAACAACGACACAGACTCAAAACCAGAAGGACAATGTAGCACAAATAACAACAGATGCTATTAAATGCTGTGTGGGGAATGCACACCCAGAGTACACAGAGAAAAACCCACTGGATCAGTTATCAATACTAGAGCAAGCCAGCAGCTATTGGCAGTCTCTAATATAGTCTAGAGCTGAGAGTTTCTGGCTGGGAGTGTTGTGTTGTTAAGAGCTGACACTGTTCCAGGAGCAATATGAAAAATACAAATCACAGAGGACAAATTCATCCAATGACCCCCAAAGCTTAATGGTTTGTACTCTCTCTATCACTCCCTTTCTCTTTCCCTCTTTTATAGACACGGATAATGAGGTACGGGTTAGCTCTTGTTCAATAATTCAGACCCAGGTAACCCTGAGCAGAGGACACAGCCAATCAGACCTCCAAGGAGAGGGGACTGGGCACCCAGGCTCTCCCGTACGCTTTAAATGGATACTTTCCCAGATCACTCATTATCAATGCAAATGCAAACAGCTAGCAGTGGTACACAGAGCTCTTCAGCACAGTACAAGAAGGGCACATGTTCACTGTGTCTCTGTCTCCTTGCCTTCTCAAATATGAGTGTGTGTGTGTGTGTGTGTGTGTGTGTGTGTGTGTGTGTGTGTGTGTGTGTGTGTGTGTGTGTGTGTGTGTGTGTGTGTGTGTGTGTGTGTGTGTGTGTGTGTGTGTGTGTGTGTGTAGACTGAGTGTCCAGGGTCATGTGATGTGGGGGAGAGGAGGCTCGAGGCTGACGTGTATCAGATGACCCAGAGAGAGACAGAGCTCCTCCCAGGGGAACTTGGAGATAATGAAGTTATCTGGATCTCCCAGATACAAGTGTCCCGGCACCATATATCCCTACAACTGCAGCAACAGGAAATGTAAATTATTGTGTGGAATATAATAAATTGACATTTTTGTAGGGGTTGATCCATTTTTAGCAAATCAAGTCTAACATTTGAAAGTGGAAATTAATAACTTTAGAAGTGTTATTCAAACTTTAAATACAAGTTTGCATTTCCTGCTGTGCAGGACATTTCCTGAAACAACAGGGTGTTCAAATTGTGATCCTACATCTGTAGGGCAATGACCTATGAGCCCTGGTCAAAGTAGTGCACTATATATCAAATAGGGTGGCACTTGGGATGCATACAAAGACAAAGTTTTCATACTATCATGCTCTGTAGATAGATCCTTGTTGTAGCTATAGGACAAATCATTATCTATTGACCCCATGACACAGTTTGATGATTGGATTAGTAGAATCGACTAGACCAATTAGCGCACTATGTCATGCCAGACTCAACAATGCATGCAGTTGAACATAGGTGTTCCTTTTGTCCAGGTGGGAAAGGGCAGTGTGGAGTGCAATAGAGATTGCATCATTTGTGGATCTGTGCGGTTTGCAAATTGGAGTGGGTCTAGGGTTTATGGGAGAATAGTGTTGATGTGAGTGATAATTTCATGGCTACAGACATGAGTGCTACAGGTTGGTAGTCATTTAGGCAGGTTATCTTAGTGTTCTTGGGCACAGGGACTATGGTGGTCTGCTTGAAATACGTTGGTATTACAGACTCGGTCAGGGAGAGGTTACAAATGTCAGTGAAGACACTTGCCAGTTGGTCTGCGCATGCTTTCAGTACACGTCCTGGTAATCCATCTGGCCCAGCTGCCTTGTGAATGTTGACTTGTTTAAAGGTCTTACTCACATTGGCTGCAGAGAGCGTGATCACACAATCATCCGAAACAGCTGACGCTCCTGCATGTTTCAGTGTTCCTTGTCTCGAAGCGAGCATAGAAGTTATTTAGCTTGTCTGGTAGGTTTGTGTCACAGCTCCTGCATGTTTCAGTGTTATTTGTCTCGAAGCGAGCATAGAAGTTATTTAGCTTGTCTAGTAGGTTTGTGTCACTGGACAGCTCTCGGCTGTGCTTCCCTTTGTAGTCTGTTATAGGTTGCAAGCCCTGCCACATCCGACGAGCGTCGGAGCTGGTGTAGTACGATTCGATCTTAGTCCTGTATTGATACTTTGCCTGTTTGATGGTTCGTCGGAGGGCATAGTGGGATTTCTTATAAGCTTCCGGGGTTAGAGTCCCGCTCCTTGAAAGTGGCAGCTCTACCCTTTAGCTCAGTGCGAATGTTACCTGTTGAGGTATGTACGTACAGTCACTGTGGGGACGACGTCCTCAATGCACTTATTGATAACTATCTAACTACCTTAGCTGGCATGCCTGCTGGCAATGTGGGTAGACTTTAGAAAAGCAACAATTACTAAATGTACTAAATAAGACATTCATTTTAATCTTTTACACGGATTTTAGCAGAGATGCAGAGAAGCATATTTAGTTTCCCCCCCCAAGAAGATGGATACAGGCACCTCGAGGTATGCAAAAATATAAACACTTTTTTAAATAGAATTAAGCATAATGATTATGGCTCGAGATTGCAGGAAATTTATTTTTGCAAGTGTTTGAAAAATTCTAAATTCTCCAACTTTCTGACGGGGAATAAAGGAAAAATAATAAGCAATATATTGTAATAACTTGATATTCCTAAACGGACTTCCTACAGTCACTGACACCTTTCATTCAATGGGCATCGCACATAGGCTTAATGAGTCCAAAACTTTTCAGAGAAGCTGCATGGACAAAAATAATGTCCAAAAAACTGCTGCTCGTGATATTTAATAAAACATTGGTTAGGCTACTGATTAGGCTACTGATTAGGCTACTGATTAGGCTACTGATTAGGCTACTGATTAGGCTACTGATTAGGCTACTGGTTAGGCTACTGATTAGGCTACTGGTTAGGCTACTGGTTAGGCTACTGATTAGGCTACTGGTTAGGCTACTGGTTAGGCTACTGATTAGGCTACTGATTAGGCTACTGGTTAGGCTACTGATTAGGCTACTGATTAGGCTACTGGTTAGGCTACTGGTTAGGCTACTGATTAGGCTACTGATTAGGCTACTGGTTAGGCTACTGATTAGGCTACTGATTAGGCTACTGGTTAGGCTACTGATTAGGATACTGATTAGGCTACTGGTTAGGCTACTGGTTAGGCTACTGATTAGGCTACTGGTTAGGCTACTGATTAGGCTACTGGTTAGGCTACTGATTAGGCTACTGGTTAGGCTACTGATTAGGCTACTGTGCGCCTCCGCTGGCAAAATCGATGCCATAACCAATTGCATTACCGCTATAACCAGCTTTCTGTGAGTCTTAAATATCACCAGTAGCACTGCTTGAAATTGGCACATTAGCACTCGTGTTTTAAGGACACACCCAGAGTTGGAAAATACCAAAGCGCTGGCTTTTACAAGTCGAATTTTCCAAAGAGTGTACATTCGACACTAGCAACGCATTAACGCCAGCCAATAGAGACCTGGGTCCTGTAACTAGGGCCCTGGGGCTTTTTCTGTTCATGTCTTGTGGTTAGGAACACTTCTGGTCCTGAACATGAGTATACCACAGTGAAACATCAGAGAACTTTCCAGGAAGTCATATCCCTTGACATTCTTCCATTCATATACCATTCTGCAACTCTATCAAACCCCACCCCCCCTCTCTTTCTATCTCTCTCTCTACATTGGAGGGAAATTGTTCGCTGGCGGCACACATCAGGCTATGAGCAGCAGCAGTGACTGTGTGTGTGACAGAGTGAGAGGGAGAGAGAGAAAGAGGGAGATACTGTATGTTTGTTTGAACTTCTCAAACCAAAAATATTTTCTCTCGGCATGTTTCAGTGTGATACTCTTGAAAAGCCCCTGATGCGCTCCTCTTTCTTCCTCTCTCATCCTCAAAGAGAAAAAACGGATCATCAACACACCAGCCAAGGTGGTCTTCCTTTCCTCTGCAGGATAACTAAGGCACTAAGTGTGTGTGTGTGTACACCTGTGTCAGCACGCCTGTGTAAATCCCAATCCTATATCAAACAAACATCTGCCAAAAGCCACTGAACTAAAAAATGGGCCCTGGTCAGATGTAGTGCACTAAATAGGGAATAGGGTCCCATTTGGGATGCAGATAAAGCAATAAAGCTGCAAGTCCCAGACCAGTGTTTCCTTTGTCTGAGTTTAGCCCTAAATTTTCATGGTGTCAACTAAACCATGTACCACCCAGACAACTTAACTGTCACTTTAATCGTGCTCCTAATACAGTATCCATTGAAATCAATGTCAGTACTGTATAAGTGAACCGACCCGGACACTAATAGTGTGAGTGATATTTCTGCACATATCTGACCACAGCTCTGGGCAGTGAATATAGGATATTATTGGCTAGTTAAGCGACACTCTGCCAGCAGAGAACAAGTGAGAACAGGTGATGGATTAGAGACATGTTGGTCATGAACCAAACCTTCCCTGCAGTCCATTGTAAAACAATTACACAGACACAATGGAGTCCCTTTAGCAGGGCAGGTGTGGAAGACCCCAGGAGCGAATGGGGTGAACACAAACAGTGCTTTGAGACAGACAGGGGGTGAAAAAAGTTGACAGAGAGAAGCCCAGTCTGACAGTGTTCTTTTTGTGTGTGTGTGGGTGAGTGTGAGTGCGTACGTGACCGATATATGCCCAGGGAGAATGTATACTAAGCATAACGCAGCAGCATAAAAGGGGAAAAAAACATATCATATCAACAAAGACAGTACCATTGCCAGAAAGAGACACTGTGTTTTCTGTTCATCATAATGAAATATAGAAAGATGAGTTTGAGTATGAGCGCCAACAAAAAGAGTGGAAGGATGATGGCTTAAAGATTGTGTGAAGGATAGCCTCATCTTCTCCCCTGGCTGTCAAGGCATACATTGTGGTCAGTGAGACGGATGTGACTTTCTGCATCCCAAATGCCACCCTATTCCCAATAGAGCCATGGTCAAAAGTAGTGCACTACATAGGGAATAGGGTACCATTTGGGATGAAATCTTCATTCTACTCTCCTTGTTCTTCATCTACACCGGTAAACATTTCAATATTAATCACATCGGAGCACAGTCAATCTGAGGCAAGAGGAATTAGTCTCCGCTTGCATAATTAAAGCATTTGATAAATAATTCGCTTCATAATTAAAAAAGGGAATGGAATCAAGAGAACACAGCAGACCCCACCTGGCCTCAGCACTTAGTACAGGCCTCTGTTTTCTTCCTGAGCCATCTGTGTGGAGAGGACAACACAAATCAGACCCCCTTGTCATTACAAACGTGGGTTGGCCCTACTTTTAAACAACAAATGGTGAGCCAAAAAAACCTGGCCCGGACCACAACTATTTCGGGCAGAAAACATAGGGGTGTCACGGCTGTTTGAAGGAGAGGACCGAGGTGCAGCGTGGTGAGCGTACATGATCTTTTAATGGTCAAAAATTAGGCCGACAAAACAATAAACAATACAAAAACAAACCGTGAAGCTCAAAGGCAACGTGCCATAAACAAAGTCCACTTCCCACCAAGACAGGTGGGAAAATACTTATTTTCCACCATAATTTGCAAATAAATTCATAAAAAATCATACAAGGTTATTTTCTGTTTTTTTTTTCTCATTTCGTCTGTCATAGTTGAAGTGTACCTATGATGAAAATTACAGGCCTCTCTCATCTTTTTAAGTGGGAGAACTTGCACAATTGGTGGCTGACTAAATACTTTTTTGCCCCACTGTAGCTATTACAGCGAAAAATGCCATGCAATTGTCTGAGGATGGCACCCCCAATCAAAATATTTTTCCACCGGCACAGGTTTCATACATTCACATATAATGATAAAATATTCACTTACTTTTTGAAAATCTTCCTCTGATTTGTCATCCAAAGATTCCCAGCTATAACATGTTGTGTCATTTTGTTAGATAAAGTCCTATCCCAAAAAGTCTGTTTAGTTGGTGCCATCGATTTGAGTAATCCACTTGTTCAATTTACAGAGAAAGGAATCCAAAAATCTACCCCTAAACTTTGTTTCAACAAGTCAAAATCTGTTTCTATTTACTCCTCAGATACCCTAAAATGTAATCAAACAATAATATTTCTTTCTGAAAATAGTATGTTCAATAGGAAACTGATTTTAGCAGGTGCGTAATGTCTTCATGGCGCGTGCAAACACACATTTCCAAGACTGTGTCCCTTTACTAAAACTGGTATTTCTTATTCATTTTTGAAGTTACAAGCCTGAAACCTTGAACATAGACTGCTGACACCCTGTGGAAGCCATAAGAATTCCAGGGAGCTAATTTTTAATATGACCTTTCTCTTGCCTTTCTAAGAGGATGATCTCTCTCAAAAACATTCTGGTTGGTTTATCTTTGTATGTTCTCCTACCATATCTATTGTGTTATATTCTCCTACATTATTTTAACATTTCTACAAACTCCAAAGTGTTATCTTTCCAATGGTACCAATTATATGCATATCCTGGCTTCAGGGCCTGAGCTACAGACGGTTTACTTTGGGCACGTCATTCAGGCAGGAAGTGGAGAAAAAAAGAGGCCTAGCCCTAAGAAGTTAAGCTATGACCACTCAGTATGACCCTATAGTGTAGCCTGAGCTATGAGGAATAGTCAACAGAAGTACTCTAAAAGTCTCATAAGAAATACATAGTCAACATGTTGCTCTTTGAACCTCTGGACACAGAAAGAAGAAGGAAGAGAAATACAGGAGTGCTTCCCCCAGCCATCCACACACAGGCAGCTCAGACAGCAGCACAAGTCCTAGTGGAGTTTGTTTTTCAGCTGCAAGATCCCAATAGCATATCATGCTCAGTGACTGGTATGAACTCAATTTACCGAGTCAGATAGCTACCTGTTCATTCCTAAACAGCAAAAGAGTGAGATGCCTTTGGACCCTCTGCTTAGGCCTCTTCTCAATCTCTATTCTTCTGGCCATTCCTCTGCTCAGCCCAACCCAGAGAGCCTGCACTCAATTCTCTCCATATTGTAATCCTCAAGGAGCTGTCAGCCTTGCAGGGACCAGCTGCCCATCACAAGCTGTGTTGGCACCAAGAGAGGGAGAGGGAGAAAAGAGAGAGGGAGAAAAGAGAGAGAGAGGGAGAGAGAGAGAGACTGTAGAGAGGGAGAGAGGGAGAGACTGTAGAGAGGGAGAGGGAGAAAAGAGAGAGGGAGAGAGGGAGAAAGGAGAGAGGGAGAAAAGAGACAGGGAGAGAGAGAGAGAGAGAGAGAGAGAGAGAGAGAGAGAGAGAGAGGGAGAGAGGGAGAGAGAGAGAGACTGTAGAGAGGGAGAGGGAGAAAAGAGAGAGGGAGAGAGAGAGAGAGAGAGAGAGAGAGGGGGAGGGAGAGACTGTAGAGAGAGAGAGAGAGAGGGAGAGACTGTAGAGAGAGAGAGAGAGAGAGAGGGAGAGACTGTAGAGAGGGAGAGACTAGCAAAACCAAAGGGAAGGTAATTTAATCTCCTGCCTCCTCTGTTTCACAGACTCAGAGACTCAGATCAATCTGATTAAGCGGTAGGTAGACAGACGTCTCTCTCTGCTGCAACCGATTGGACGTGGCCCCAGGAGGGCAGGATTTATGACCCTGTTCCCGTCACGGTGCTGGTCCTCGCCGCCAAGCATGTCATGGAAAAGATTATCCTAAAAAAGCTCTAAGCGCTGACTGTGGGGCACACCCTGGCACAGGATGCAGGAAGAAGAGCCAAGACAGGCTCTTAGGAGACTGGTCAGCTAAAGAGCTTCAGGGGAAGTTTCAAACAAAGTGGAGCATGGGAGAGCTGGTAGAGGTAGGATGTACAGTGGGAGTAAACATATTGTAAACGAGCAATGCTGCTGTAAATCTATGAAGTTCTGCTTGAAAGTATTTCCTCTCTGTCTGTCTGTCTGTCTGTCTGTCTGTCTGTCTGTCTGTCTGTCTGTCTGTCTGTCTGTCTGTCTGTCTGTCTGTCTGTCTGTCTGTCTGTCTGTCTGTCTGTCTGTCTGTCTGTCTGTCTGTCTGTCAAAGAGAGGAGAGGGAGAAAGAGGCCACCGTAGGCCGACCTGGCTCTCAAGAGAAGACAGGCAATGTGCACACTGCCCAACATTGCACTTCCTAATCTCCTGCCAAATGTATGACCATATTAGAGACATATATTTGCCTCAGACTACACAGACCCACAAAGAAAATTAAAAACAAATCCAATTTTGTTAAACTCCCATATATTTTGGGTGAAATACCACAGTGTGTCAACACAGCAGCAAGATTTGTGACCTGTTGCCACCCACAAGAAAATGGCAACCAGTGAAGAACAAACACCACTGTAAATACAATCCATATTTATGTTTATTTATTTTCACTTTTGTACTTTAACCATTTGCATATCATTAAAAACACTGTACATAGCCATAATATAACATTTGAAATGTCTCTATTCCTTTACAACTTTTGTTAGTGTAATGTTTACTGTTTATTTTTGATTGTTTATTTAACTTTTGTTTATTATCTATTTCACCTGCCCTTTGAATTGGAGACCGAGACAGAGAGACCGAGAGAGAGTTACCATAGAGGACTTACGATTCAGCACCATGGACAGCACAACTAGCACCATTAGTCGCGGTAGATGCGATCCATACTATTCAACACCATGGACAGCGCTCAATACCTCATCAACACGGTACTCTTTTCAATTGACACAAAAAAATACTACTGATTATGGGAGACATGAGTCGACCATGGACAGCCTAGTTGACAGTGTTCAATTACAAGGTTCCGGTGCTACACCAGGCGGCACAATAACCGGGCTGTGACTACAAGTCAACCGCTACAGGGCTTACATGAACCAATTCCTCTCGATAACGAAAGTTATAAATCATCGCCTGTTTGCTCCAAGGGTCAATTTCAGCCACCGTGGCCAAATACATGATTAACCACGGATAGGGGGCCTGATTACATCAGGGAGATGGGGATTTGGGGTCAGAGGCGCAGGCCAGTGTAATCGACGCACATCATTCTGCCATTGGCACATTTGAAGCCACTGGCCCCGGATCAATGCGTTGGTTGCATGGCCTTGGCTTGCCCATGGGCGCATTATATTTCTCTACGTGTAGGCTAGCGACCCTGGCGACTGGTGAGGGAAGTTACTTCTTGTAGGCCTGTGTATTAACTCTATACTGTGCTATCTTAAGTGCCATACATTGCTTGGCTGAAACGTGACAGCCAATAAACAAACACACACACACACACACTTACCTTCACCGCTTCAGCGTGCGTGACTTTATCGAACACTGTGCTGTTGACTTTCATAATCTGATCCCCAATCCTCAGTCCCTCTTTCTCGGCCAGGGATCCTGGCTCCACCAGAGACACATAGATTCCGACCCCGTGCTCTGAGCCGCCGCGGATACTGAAACCCAAGCCCTCGTTGCTCTTGTGCCGTTTCAGGGTCACCTGTCGGACCTCTCCTGGAGGCTCGTGCAGGAAGCTTCTCCCGAGCAGCGGTACGAGGGGAGCTGTCCCATCACTGCAGGTGCTGAAACTATCCGGAGAGCTGCGCAGCGCAACCTGAGATCCGGGGGGAGTTGGACTCGCACTGGAACCTTCGCCCACCGCTTCGGCGCTCCCATTTCTGGCAAGTAAATCCGATTTCAAGTAAAGGCCCTCCGAGGTGTACTGGTCAAACAAAAGCTGGTCGGAGCGGGGAATGACCAGCCGTAGCATGGGCAGAAGTTGGCGTTTGCTGGGCGCATTGAGAATGACTTTGAGGGTTTGAACCAGGTCGTAGACATTACGCTTGGAGTGGTACACGTTGAGGCAGTGAATGAACTGCTCCCGCTCCAAGTCGTTAAGCAGCAGGTTGAGCGCGTTGTGCAGCTTCTTGACGTTGGCTGACAGCGTGCGGGCACTCGAGGCCACAGAGTTGGCCGAGGAGGAGTTGAGCGACATGTGCTCTAGATCCGTGCTCATCCTAGACGTGTGACTGGGTCACAGAGCCACGCTGGAGCAGGGAGACATTAGTCATTAGGCCGAGAGCGCTGGGCTGTGCTCCTTTAAAACGGAGCCTGGCATAGCGTTTTGTGCAGGACGTCCACTCCACTAATATACATATTGGCTAGGTCTGAGGCTGAGGGCTGAATTACAACAGTCTTTGATCGCATCCTCGAGCAATAACTAAAACAACGTTTCAATGTTAGAATTTCAAACACAAATTATATAACATTTTCATACGATTTTCAGTTTAATAATAGCCTATGATATGAACTTCAGTACTCCTTTTTGGCTAATCAACCGTCAAAAAGGCACATGAAATAGACTAAAGCACATAGAAGAAACATAGAAGAAACAAGGTCGCGAGCTGCTTCTCAGGTATCCACATATATCACCTCGTCAACAGGCACAAGAAGCTCGAGCGCCAAAAGAATAGGGCTACTACAAATTAATATCAAGTGATAAACGGACTACTATATGAACACAAGATTAGGAAAATAATACCCAAGACGTTCTAGATAGAAGTTGGTATTTTGCTTGGTTCCTTTACCGGAGACCGAAGTTCATATTGTGGAGTTGTTTTATCCCTTGCAAATATATCCAGCCCGAGCTTTAAACGTGTTCCAAATAACGCAAAGATAATTAAGCCATTTTCAAGTAAAGTTAATGTTTCCCCTGGTAGCTTTTGGTTTATATAACTATTTACTTGATTCCAGCCGTGCGTTGACAGTCGGCAGTTGTCTCCGCAAGATTCCCGACCAGCTGCTAAATGCTGCTGTACTGTCTGGGGTCTCGCTCCCTCCCTCCAATCGCTTGTCAGAAGGAAATGACGCAGCCGATCGTGTGGAACGAATACGTTGCTTGGTAACCAACAACACACCCTCGTGGGAACCACCAAGTGCAGCAATAACTCTAATTTGCAAAAACCTGCGTGAGGTTATTTTTAGTTTGATTGAAAATGTTAACATTCGAAGCTCACTACAGAATCACGCAACCGTTATGCACGCACACTCAGGTGCATGCATAATAATAAGGACGAAAATATACATGGCATCAATATCCAGTGAGTGAGAAAATTCTGCTTCAATTGGCTTTACCACAGAGATCATATGTAATTATATAGCCTTTAGTACACAGACAATGTATTCCATTCCCCTGTGAATAGACCTATTCTAAAAGTCTAAGAATGACACAGTCTAACACTTGCCAAGGTAAACATTTTAACCAAGAACCCCAAAAAACGGTGATAGTAGAGAGATAACAATATTACTAATTATAGTCAGAGATTGTTATCATTGAGTGGGTAGCATGGCAGATTGCACACATCTACACATGACTTATCTCACTGGAAACATGATATCACATCTAGCAGTCTAATTGTAGACTATCTGTGATACTGGATTATCATTGGTCAGAATTATCCTGCCAGTCCACTGTGTCCACTGACCGATTGATGGATGGGAGTTAAATAGTAAATAAACACAGAAGTGAACCACATGACAGAAGAGCAGGGCAATGTTCAGTAGGCAAGCGTTGCAGATAGAAATATCACAAAGAGCCAAGGTTGGGGAGTAACGGATTACAAAACAAAACAGTAAGGATAATCCCTTACTTTACCAGCAAAAATATTGTAACAAATTACCAATACTTTTGAAAAACTAGATGATTACTTCGAGGATTACTTTTAAATTCAGAAAGTGTGTTTGCGAAAACAAAATCTTTGACACTTCTCAGAAGTTTACATACTCAATTACTATTTGGTAGCATTGCCTTTCAATTGTTTAACTTGGGTCAAACGTTTCATGCAGCCTTCCACAAGCTTCCCACAATAAATTGGGTGAAATTTGGCCCATTCCTCTGGACAGAGCTGGTGTAACTGAGTCAGGTTTGTAGGCCTCCTTGCTCGCACATGATTTTTCAGTTTTGCCCACACATTTTCTATAGGATTGAGGTCAGGGCTTTGTGATGGCCACTCCAATACCTTGACTTTGTTGTCCTTAAGCCATTTTGCCACAACTTTGGAAGAATGCTTGGGGTCATTGTCCGTTTGGAAGACCCATTTGCGACCAAGCTTTAACTTCCTGACTGATGTCTTGAGATGTTGCTTTAATATAACCACATACTTTTCCTGCCCCATGATGCCATCTATTTTGGGAAGTGCACCAGTCCCTCCTGCAGCAAAGCACCCACACATCATGATGCTGCCACCATGATGCTGCTTCACGGTTGGGATGGTGTTCTTCGGCTTGCAAGCCTCCCCCTTTTCCCTCCAAACATAATGATGGTCATTATGGCCAAACAGCTCTATTTTTTTTCATCAGACCAGAGGACATTTCTCCAAAAAGTACGATTTTTGTCCTCATGTGCAGTTGCAAACCGTAGTCTGGCTTTTTTGTCAGTTTTGGAGCAGTGGCTTCTTCCTTGCTAAGTGGCCTTTCAGGTTATGTCGATGTAGAACTCGTTTTACTGTGGATATAGATACTTTTGTACCTGTTTCCTCCATCATCTTCACAAGGTCCTTTGCTGTTATTCTGGGATTGACTTGCACTTTTCTCACCAAAGTACGTTCATTTCTAGGAGGCAGAACACGTCTCCTTCCTGAGCGGTATGAAGGTTGCCTGGTCCCATGGTGTTTATACCTGTGTACTATTGTTTTACAGATGAATGTGGTACCTTCAGGCGTTTAGAAATTGCTCCCAAGGATGAACCAGACTTGTGGAGGCCTACAATTTTCTTTCTGAGGTATTGGCTGATTTCTTTTGATTTTATAATTATGTCAAGCAAAGAAGCACTGAGTTTGAGGGTAGGTCTTGAAATACATCCACAGGTACACCTCCAATTGACTCAAATTATGTCAATTAGCCTATCAGAAGCTTCTAAAGCCATTATATAATTTTCTGGAATTTTCCAAGCTGTTTAAAGGCACAGTCAACTTAGTGTATGTAAACGTCTGACCCACTGGAATTGTGATACAGGGAATCATAAGTGAAATAATCTGTCTGTAAACAATTGTTGGAAAAATTACTTGTGTCATGCTCAAAGTAGATGTCCTAACCGACTTGCCAAAACTATAGTTTGTTAACAAGACATTTGTGGAGTGGTTGAAAAACGAGTTTTAATGATTCCAACCTAAGTGTATGTAAACTTCTGACTTCAACTGTATATATGTAACGAATCCCGCCGAAGATGGTGCCTCTTCCTGTTCGGGCAGCGCTCGGCGGTCGTCGTCGCTGGCCTACTGGCTGCCACCGATCCCCTTTTCTGTTTAATTTAGTTGTGTCTGATTTGTTGCACCTGTTTCGTGTTTAGGTTTGGTTGTGGGCTATTTAAACCCAGTAGGCCCACCGTCTTTTGTGCGGGCTTGTTTTTCTGTTTATGGTGTTTGATTATTCTTGTGGTTTCTTTTTTCCGATCAGTTTCGTCCTGTTTGTTTGGACTGGGACTTTAAGCGCCCTTGTGTGTGTGGCGTGACCGTCTCTCAGGTTTTGTTGGAATATTAAAGATCCACATCTTTTTGAACCACCCTGCTCTCTGCCCCTGACTCCTGCACTCTACTTATTGAAGCCGTGACAATATATTAGATATATATGCATTGATTCTTGAGGAATATAACTTGTAAATGCCTCATGAGCTTAGTTCAACTGTCACACTCCATGAGAACACAAAATATAAGCTTGTTTTACTCCAATGTTTGTAAACAGTGTAAATGTAAACAAACACTGTATAGCCTCATAACGTGGTTAAAACAATACTTTTTATATCATGGATGGTCAATCATAGCATACATAGCTCTGTCTATTAATCTGAGAGTGGTTACATTTCTCTAGGCACATCCCTCAGCTTTTACCAAAACAGAGGCAGGGTGCCCATTTTGTTATTGTTTCATCTGTGGATTTTCCCTTTAAACAGCTGCATATTATCAAGATATCAAAGTGTCACCAACAAAAAGGTAAACAATAGGCCTATAGCAAATGCAGCATATGACATTCATTTTTCACATGTACTATAAATAGAACTTTTCAGTAGTGCTCAAAGCATGCCATTCCATGAGCGCAGCATTTATTTTTCATCTCCAATCAATAAGCCCATTCAGTCCTCCATAAACAAGAGTAGGGCTGGCTAAAAAGTCCTTTGTTTTGGGGTCACGCTAACGTAAAACCATTTGGCTAATTTATACTTCCATATTTCCAAGTCCTATTCTTGAAGATCAAGGAGTATAACATTTATTGGAATGACTGGAATTCTGATAGACTTTGGTTTTTAATGTAAAGACATCATTTAATCGTATTATTATATGTAGTAGAAAGCGATGGGTTAGAAGAATCCTACATAACCAACCGATAAAGTAAAATTTAACATCCATATGTGACCAGCTATGTAAACTTCAACATTGTTTTATCCTGCAATAGCTGTTGTTCAAATGGTTACATACATGTTTGTCTTTTTCTAATGCCTCTTAAGGGGAAAGTCATCTAAAATTAATGGAATGTAATAGTTTGGGTAATCCAAAAGTTATGTTACTGATTACAATTTTGGACAGGTAACTAGTAACTGATTACTTTTAGAAAATAACCTAACCAACCCTGCAAAGAGCTGACGTGATTCTACATGTCAGACTCAGAGAGGCATGTTTGTTCTAAATCATTATTCTTTTTTGAATGTTCCACAATGCTGTACCCTGCTGAACGTGTCCCGGTTTGCCAGTTTCCCAGAGGAATCTTTTTAAAACAATGTCAATTGAACTGTGTTTTACACCATGCACAATGCATCACGCCATTAGCATGTTAAACCTCCTAGAGTCGATGTCTGCGTCACTGTGGAAATCTAATCAGAATAATACAAAAATCCCCATCAAAATATGTCTGTTTAAGCTAGAGATATCCTAACATTCTAAATCAAATAGCTAATTGATCCTTGGTATGACCATCTTAAAACAATTCCATATATTAGCTTAGTAGTACACCCCCCCCCCTTTCCAAAGGTTCCCTATGATATCTGTTTATGACACAGAAGCACAGGCATGTTCAATTATGCTAATCTGAGAGACATCCAGGGGGCTCTGTGAGATGCGGTCCAATCGTCTCTGTAAAGGATAACCTCTGAAGAATAATGAGGAATGGAGTCCTTGTCTTCAGTGAGCTGAGCTGTGGGTATGGGAGAAAAGTAGAGGGAGAGAGAGGGAGGGAGGGAGAGAGATGGAGGAGTGATTTATAGGACTAATTAAAGGAGTTAGGGGGCAATTGCCAAGGGAAAGCAAAAGTAAACACTATTATAAAGCAGAGCATCCTCAATCGGACGGAGATAGAATGACAAAAAAGCTACATTCCACTACAATATGCACAGTAGAGAGAGAGAGGCAATTAACTGACTCTCTTCCCTCACAGCACCAGCACAACTTCGGCTATCAGCTTGATTTTCAATTTCTACTGCAGACTGTTGCAGCTCCTCATTGCGATTGCAGAAACAGACAAATCCTAATCCTTATAGTTCATAGTGGCAGACAATTAAAGTATAATTGAGGCACCGACCACTGTATGCCATCACCAACAGAGCCATCTGAATGGTCTTAGGTGTGTGTGTGTGTGTGTGTGTGTGTGTGTGTGTGTGTGTGTGTGTGTGTGTGTGTGCGTGTGTGTGAGAGAGAGCGCTGCAGTATGGAGATAACATTGAGCACCTTGAACAGTGTTTGTGTGTGTGTTTCAAGTGTTTTACCTATCAGCAGTTGTGAATGACATAGATAATGAAAAATTATATGAATAGTAAACACATCTGAATTATCACTTGAACTGTTCCCGATTATTTTAATCATTTTGTACAGAGAAAGAGACTTAAGCACTTTATATAATAGGCTTAGCTGAATCTGACTCAGTCCTATCCCGTCATCGGTTTTGTGCAAATGGAAACTGTTTATGCCCTCCACGCTGCTGGAATGGACTCAATCAAACATCAGAAACTTGAAAAACAAAACAAAATCCATATAAACTGAACAAAAATCAAAACGCAACATAAAACTATTTAAAATATTTTGCTGAGTTACAGCTCATATAAGGAAATCAGTCAATTGAAATAAATAATTAACTTCTCTAGGGTAGGTAGCAGCATTCTGAATTTTGGATGAAAAACATGCCCAAATTAAACGGCCTGCTACTCGGGCCAAGAAGATATGATGTGTGTAACTGGTAGATTTGGATAGAAAACACTTTAAAGTTTCCAAAACTGTTAAAATAGAGTCTGAGTATAACAGAACTGATTTGGCAGGTGAAATGCTGAGAAAAATCCATTAAGGATTTTTTTTGTTGGTTTGGTTGGTTTTGTAGTTTTCTATTCAATGACATTACAGTATCCATTGACTTAGGACTCAATTTGCAGTTCCTATGCCTTCCACTAGATGTCAACAGTATTTAGAAATTGTTTCAGGCTTGTATTCTTATGAATGAGGGAGTAAGACCAGTCGGAATGAGTGGACCCTGACGTGTCACAGAGCTTTTTCATGCACAATCCCGAGAGAGTGCATTTCTTGTTTACCTTTTATATTGGCGACGTTATTGTCCGGTTGAAATATTATAGTTCATTTAGGCTAAAACAACCTGAGGGTTGAATATAAACATCATCTGACATGTTTCTATGAACTTTATGGAAACAATTTAGATTTTTTGTCTGCCTGTTTTGACTGCGTTTGAGCCTGTGGATTACTGAAGAAAACGCGCAAACAAAACTGAGGTTTTTGGATATAAAGAGACTTTATCGAACAAAAGGAACATTTATTGAGTAAATTAATGTCTTCTGAGTGCAACCATATGAAGACCATCAAAGGTAAGGAATTAATCTTATGTCTATTTCTGAGTTTTGTAATGCTTCTGCTTGGCTGGTTACTGTTTGTAATAATTTGTCAACTGGGCTATGTTCTCAAATAATCGTAAGGTATGCTTTCGCCATAAAGCATTTTTTAAATCTGACACCGTGGTTGGATTCACAAGAAGTTAATCTTTAAACCTATGTAAAATATGGTTTGTCTTCTGAATTTTTTAATTTGTATTTCTGTATTTGAATTTGGCGCTCTGCAATCTCACTGAATGTTGGCCAGATGGGACGCTAGCGTTCCACATACCCTAGAGGGGTTTTAAGCCCTAATCTATGGATTTCATATGACTGGGCAGGTGACTGACAATCCCGCAGGTGAAGAAGCCGGATGTGGATGTCCTGGGCTGGGCTGGCGTGGTTACACATGGTCTGCAGTTGTAAGGCCGGTTGGATGTACTGCCAAATTTTCTAAAACGACGTTGGAGGCGGCTTATGGTAGAGAAATTAACATCATCTGGCAACAGCTCTGGTGGAGATTCCTTCAGTCAGCATGCCAATTGCACATTCCCTCAAAACTTGAGACATCTGTGGCATTGTGTTGTGTGACAAAACTGCACATTTTAGAGTGGCCTTTTATTGTCCCCCGGCACAAGGTGCACCTATGTAATGACCATGATGTTTAATCAGCTTGTTGATATGCCACACCTGTCAGGTGGATGGATTATTTTGGCAAAGGAGAAATGCTCACTAACAGGGATGTAAATAAATTTGTGGACAAAATTTGAGAGATAAATTATATTTTTTATTAAATGAAGGTTATATAAATAAAATGGAACATTTCTGCGATCTTTTATTTCAGCTCATGAAACATGGCACCAACACTCCACATGTCAAGTTTAGATTTTTGTTCAGTGTATCATTATTACAATGTCCTATTGCCACTCCTAGTAGAAAGAGCCATTTTTGTAGTTAGCTCATTACAGAAAAATATGCTGTATTCATAGATGGGTTAATAACTGTTAATAACAAACACTGTAATAACAAACCTTCTGATACAGATAACAGTATGATATTCCTGAACTGGGATAGTGACTTTGGTAAGCAATTTCACTGAGAGCTTAGTGCATTAATTGAGTTTAAATGGAGTAAAAAAAGGCTGTTGAACTGGAAGAAAGAGTTCCTTGGGGATTAGCAATAATGCTTATATTTCATGCATGCCTTTATTTATTTTGGTCCATTGCACAGCAGCAGGAAGTTAATTTGTATTGCGTGTTATCCAGAATGAGTAAAGGTGATCTGTCCCTAGATTCATATACATACTTAGGCAATAATGCCCAAGGAGATGTGGTATATGGCCAATATACCACAGGTAAGGGCTGTTCTTAAAGCGGAGTGCCTGCATACAGCTCGTAGCCGTGGTATATTGGCCATATACCACAAACCTCTGAGGTGCCTTATTGCTCATTTAAACCGGTTACCATTGTAATTAGAACATACCCATGGTATACATCTGATATACCATGGCTGTCAGCCAATCAGCATTCAGGGCTCGAACCACCCAGTTTAAAAATATAATTAAAAACTGGGTGGTTCGAGGCCTGAATGCTGATTGATATACCGGTACCACACCTCCTCTGGCCATATTGCTTAAATATACACTGCTCAAAAAAATAAAGGGAACACTTAAACAACACAATGTAACTCCAAGTCAATCACACTTCTGTGAAATCAAACTGTCCACTTAGGAAGCAACACTGATTGACAATACATTTCACATGCTGTTGTTCAAATGGAATAGACAACAGGTGGAAATTATAGGCAATTAGCAAGACACCCCCAATAAAGGAGTGGTTCTGCAGGTGATAACCACAGGCCACTTCTCAGTTCCTATGCTTCCTGGCTAATGTTTTGGTCACTTTTGAATGCTGGTGGTGCTTTCACTCTAGTGGTAGCATGAGTTGGAGTCTACAACCCACACAAGTGGCTCAGGTAGTGCAGCTCATCCAGGATGGCACATCAATGCGAGCTGTGGCAAGAAGGTTTGCTGTGTCTGTCAGCGTAGTGTCCATAGCATGGAGGCGCTACCAGGAGACAGGCCAGTACATCAGGAGACGTGGAGGAGGCCGTAGGAGGGCAACAACCCAGCAGCAGGACCGCTACCTCCACCTTTGTGCAAGGAGGAGCAGGAGGAGCACTGCCAGACCCCTTCAAAATGACCTCCAGCAGGCCACAAATGTGCATGTGTCTGCTCAAACGGTCAGAAACAGACTCCATGAGGGTGGTATGAGGGCCCGGCGTCCACAGGTGGGGGTTGTGCTTACAGCCCAACACCGTGCAGGACATTTGGCATTAGCCAGAGATCCCTAAGATTGGCAAATTCGCCACTGGCGCCCTGTGCTCTTCACAGATGAAAGCAGGTTCACACTGAGCACATGTGAAAGACGTGACAGTCTGGAGACGCCGTGGAGAACGTTCTGCTGCCTGCAACATCCTCCAGCAAGACCGGTTTGGCGGTGGGTCAGTCATGGTGTGGGGTGTCATTCCTTTGGGGGGCCGCACAGCCCTCCAGAGGTAGCCTGACTGCCATTAGGTACCGAGATGAGATCCTCAGACCCCTTGTGAGACCATATACTGGTGTGGTTGGCCCTGGGTTCCTCCTAATGCAATACAATGGTAGACCTCATGTGGCTGGAGTGTGTTAGCAGTTCCTGCAAGAGGAAGGCATTGATGCTATGGACTGGCCCGCCCATTCCCCAGACCTGAATCCAATTGAGCACATCTGGGACATCATGTCTCGCTCCATCCTCCAACGCCACGTTGCACCACAGACTGTCCAGGAGTTGGCGGATGCTTTAGTCCAGGTCTGGGAGGAGATCCCTCAGGAGCCATCCAACACCTCATCAGGTGCATGCCCAGGCGTTGTAGGGAGGTCATACAGGCACGTGGAGGCCACACACATTACTGAGCCTCATTTTGACTTGTTTTAAGGACATTACATCAAAGTTGGATCAGCCTGTAGTGTGGTTTTCCACTTTAATTTTGAGTGTGACTCCAAATCCAGACCTCCATGGGTTGATAAAGTTGATTTCCATTGATCATTTTTGTGTGATTTTGTTGTCAGCACATTCAACTATGTAAAGAAAAAAGTATTTAATAAGTATATTTCATTCATTCAGATCTAGGATGTGTTATTTTTGTGTTCCCTTTATTTTTTTGAGCAGTGTATACCTCTAGCCCCCCCCATTCCCGAACATTCTCTATTTTGATTTGTATCCTTGTTAAAGCCAAGCACTTGTCAAGTAATGCTCGCTACACCATTGAATTGCAGGAATAATTTACTTCAGCTATCCACTCCCATTCCTCTAAGGCTGTATGAAAATGGAAACCGACCAGGGCTGTCATGGTAGTTTGCTACTATGCTAGTTTTACTATAAATGGTACACTCTCAACTGTGGGATGTTTAAATAAAGATAGCTCAGTCCTATGATACAAATATGGGTCCTGATCATGTTGTATCTCATCATTATTTCCCATCATAGGCCTATGTGAGACCATTTACTTACAAATGACAAAACAACTTGGGACTAAATTTAATTGAGTTTTTAATGGATTTTAACCTCTTCAGCCTTGGACTACAGGGAGAGACACAACCATCTCAAACAATCAATAGGTGTTTTCGAACAAGCTCTACTATTTACTATGAGAGTTGTTCGATGAGGCAGCAGGAGCAAAAGTTGGGAGACACAGAGACTGTATCCCCACGAAATTGTCAGCATTTTAAGTTGAGATACTTAACCATGTACACTTAACACATAAACAACCCAATGCAAGTAGAGTAGCCAGCAAGAAAATGAACTGGGTTTGCCCAATGTGCTCGATCATACTCACAGCATAACGATAACGGGTAAATCCAAGGTGAGTATCTATGCAGAAGACTGTGGTGCATATTGCAGGTTTCTACCCTTATCCAGTTGATTTCTCTAAACATATCAGGGTGATGAAAAAGGTAATTCTACAGCGTCCACTACACAAAGTAAGCAATTTTCCAGCTGATTAGCTCACAGTCTATGGTAGCTCCCCTGTTATGTACAGGTAACTATCAATAACTATCAAAGGAAACACTTGAGGGATACCAAGTATGTTGAAAGCAGGTGCTTCCACACAGGTGTAGTTCCAGAGTTAATTAAGCAATTAACATCCCATCATGCTTAGGGTCATGTATCTTGGTCTTCAACCAAGATCTCAGCGATCACTGCCTCATTGCCTGCATCCGTAATGGGTCAGCGGTCAAACGACCTCCACTCATCACTGTCAAACGCTCCCTGAAACACTTCAGCGAGCGGGCCTTTCTAATCAACCTGGCCGGGGTATCCTGGAAGGATATTGATCTCATCCCGTCAGTAGAGGATGCCTGGTTATTTAAAAAATGCCTTCCTAACCATCTTAAATAAATAAGCATGCCCCATTCAAGAAATTTAGAACCAGGAACAGATATAGCCCTTGGTTCTCCCCAGACCTGACTGCTGTTAACCAACACAAAAACATCCTATGGTGTTCTGCATTAGCATCGAACAGCCCCCATGATATGCAGCTTTTCAGGGAAGCTAGAAACCATTATACACAGACAGTTAGAAAAGCCAAGGCTAGCTTTTTCTAGCAGAAATTAGCTTCCTGCAACACTAATTCAAAAAAGTTCTGGGACACTGTAAAGTCCATGGACAATAAGAACACCTCCTCCCAGCTGCCCACTGCACTGAAGATAGGAAACACTGTCACCACTGATAAATCCACCATAATTGAGAATTTCAATAAGCATTTTTCTACGGCTGGCCATGCTTTCCACCTGGCTACCCCTACCCCGGTCAACAGCACTGCACCCCCCAAAGCAACTCGCCCAAGCCTTCCCCATTTCTTCTTCTCCCAAATCCAGTCAGCTGATGTTCTGAAAGAGCTGCAAAATCTGGACCCCTACAAATCAACCGGGCTAGACAATCTGGACCCTTTCTTTCTAAAATTATCTGCCGAAATTGTTGCCACCCCTATTACTAGCCTGTTCAACTTCTCTTTCGTGTCGTCTGAGATTCCCAAAGATTGGAAAGCAGCTGCGGTCATCCCCCTCTTCAAAGGGGAGGACATTCTTGACCCAAACTGCTACAGACCTATATCTATCCTACCCTGCCTTTCTAAGGTCTTCGAAAGCCAAGTCAACAAACAGATTACCGACCATTTCAAATATCACCATACCCTCTCTGCTATGCAATCTGGTTTCAGAGCTGGTCATGGGTGCACCTCAGCCACGCTCAAGGTCCTAAACGATATCTTAACCGCCATCGATAAGAAACATTACTGTGCAGCCGTATTCATTGATCTGGCCAAGGCTTTCGACTCTGTCAATCACCACATCCTCATAGGCAGACTCGACAGCCTTGGTTTCTGAAATGATTGCCTCGCCTGGTTCACCAACTACTTCTCTGATAGAGTTCAGTGTGACAAATCGGAGGGTCTGTTGTCCGGACCTCTGGCAGTCTCTATGGGGGTGCCACAGGGTTAAATTCTTGGACCGACTCTCTTCTCTGTATACATCAATGATGTCGCTCTTGCTGCTGTTGAGTCTCTACGCAGACGACACCAATCTGTGTACTACTGGCCCTTCTTTGGACACTGTGTTAACAACCCGCCAGGCAAGCTTCAATGCCATACAACTCTCCTTCCATGGCCTCCGATTGCTCTTAAATACAAGTAAAACTAAATGCATGCTCTTCAACCGATCGCTGCCTGCACCTGCCCGCCTGTCCAACATCACTACTCTGGACGGCTCTGACTTAGAATACGTGGACAACTACAAATACCTAGGTGTCTGGTTAGACTGTAAACTCTCCTTCCAGACCCACATCAAACATCTCCAATCCAAAGTTAAATCTATTTCACAACAAAGCATCCTTCACTCATGCTGCCAAACATACGCTTTTAAAACTGACCATCCTACCAATCCTCGAATTCGGCGATGTCATTTACAAAATAGCCTCCAATACCCTACTCAACAAATTGGATGCAGTCTATCACAGTGCCATCCGTTTTGTCACCAAAGCCCCATATACTACCCACCATTGCGACCTGTACACTCTCGTTGGCTGGCCCTTGCTTCATACTCGTCGCCAAACCCACTGGCTCCATGTCATCTACAAGACCCTGCTAGGTAAAGTCCCCCCCTTTTTTGTAAATTGAAATTTGCTATCGTAAATGTTAGCAACACCTCCGCCTTTGCGGGATGCATGGGGGATATGGTCACTTGTGTAACCAGGAGGTGAGGCCTCCTTTAACACAGTAAATTCATCAGGCTTAAGCCATGTTTCAGTCAGGCCAATCACATCAAGATTATGATCAGCGATTAGTTCATTGACTATAACTGCCTTTGAAGTGAGGGATCTAACATTAAGTAGCCATATTTTGAGATGTGAGACAACACAATCTCTTTCAATAATGTCAGGAATGGAGGAGGTCTTTATTCTAGTGAGATTGCTAAGGCGAACACTGCCATGTTAAGTTCTGCCAAACCTAGGTCGAGGCACAGACACAGTCTCAATGGGGATAGCTGAGCTGACTACACTGACTGTGCTACTGGCAGACTCCACTAAGCTGGCAGGCTGGCTAACAGCCTGCTACCTGGCCTGCACCCTATTTTATTGTGGAGATAGGGGAGTTAGAGCCCTGTCTATGTTCGTAGATAAGATGAGAGCACCCCTCCAGCTAGGATGAAGTCCGTCACTCCTCAACAGGCCAGGCTTGATCCTGTTTGTGGGTGAGTCCCACCCCAATTTGCATACCGCACAAACAGATCCACAGTTGATGCAATCTCTATTGCATTCCATACTGCCCAATCCCACCTGGACAAAAGGAACACCTATGTGAGAATGCTATTCATTGACTACAGCTCAGCGTTCAACACCATAGTACCCTCAAAGCTCATCACTAAGCTAAGGAATTTGGGACTAAATACCTCCCTCTGCAACTTGATCCTGGACTTCCTGACGGGCCGCCCCCAGGTGGTGAGGGTTGGGTAGCAACACATCTGCCACGCTGATCCTCAACACTGGAGCTCCCCAGGGGTGCGTGCTCAGTCCCTTCCTGTACTCCCTGTTCACCCATGACTGCATGGCTGAGCACGACTCAAACACCATCATTAACCTCTCTTGGATAGGGGGCAGGTATTTTGATGTCTGGATGAAAAGCGTGCCCAAAGTAAACTGCCTGCTACTCAGGCCCAAAAGCTAGGATATGCATATAATTGGTAGATTTGGATAGAAAACACTCTAAAGTTTCTAAAACTGTTAAAATGTCTGAGTATAACAAACTGATATGGCAGGCGAAACCAGAGGACAAACCACACACCCCCAATAAAAATGTCAGCTTACCACTGTCTTCAATGGCTGTCACTTTTATTATAAGGGAAAATCCTCCCAGATTGCAGTTCCTAGGGCTTCCACTAGATTTCAACAGTCTTTAGAAAGAGTTTCCTGTTGGTTGTTGGAAAAATGAGTTTTTCTAGTCGTGGAAGAGAGCGCCTTTGGTATTTTTCTCCGGTAAAGACAATCACAATACTCCGTCTTTAATTTTATCGTTTATTTACGTATTAGGGTACCTAAGGTTTGATTATAAATGTTGTTGGACTTGTTTGGAAAAGTTTATTACTAACGTTCGGGATTCATATTGTATCACATGGTGTCTCCCGGAGAAAATCTTGCGTAAAATACAGAGGTAGCCATTTTTCCAATCGCTTCTTATGAGAAACCAATTGCCTCGACGGATATATTATCGAATATATATGTTAAAAACACCTTGAGGATGGATCCTAAACAATGTTTGCCGTGTTTCTGTCGATATTATGGAGCACATTTTGAAAAAGTTTGGCGTTATAGTTGTAGCATTTTCCGGTCGATTTCTCAGCCAAGCATGATGAAGAAACGGGAGCTTTTTCGCCTACAAAAATATTATTTTTGGAAAAAAGGAACATTCGCTATCTAACTGGGAGTCTCCTGAGTGAAAGCATCTGAAGTTCTTCAAAGGTAAATGATTTAATTTGGTTGCTTTTATTTTTGTGAAAATGTTGCCTGCTGCCAGCAGAGCCTAGCATAGCATTATGCCATGATAAACTTACACAAATGCTTGTCTAGCGTTGGCTGTAATGCATATTTTGAAAATCTGAGATGACAGTGTTGTTAACAAAAGGCTAAGCTTGTGTTTGAATATATTTATTTCATTTCATTTGCAATGTTCATGAATAGGAAAAGTTGCGTTATGCTAATGCATTTGAGGCTATGATTATGCTCCCAGATGCGGGTTTGCTCGTCGCAAGAGGTCCATACCTACATGTACATACTACCTCAATAAGTCTGACTAACCGGTGTCTGTATATAGCCTTGCTACTGTTATTTTCAAATGTCTTTTTACTTCTTTACTTACCCACACACACACACACACCTTTTTTTCGCACTATTGGTTAGAGCCTGTAAGTAAGCATTTCACTGTAAGGTCTACACCTGTTGTATTCGGCGCACTTGACAAATAAACTCTGATTTGAGTTGATATGTAAATGCCAACAAAATAACTTTTTGGTCAGTGTAGTGTGGGGTAAATCCTGCCTCTTTGGCCGGATGGGTGGCCCCATCATCGGATGGGGCCACAGTGTCTCCTGACCCCTCCGGTCTCAGCCTCCAGTATTTATGCTGCAGTAGTTTATGTGTCGGCGGGCTAGGGTCGGTCTGTTGTATCTGGAGTATTTCTCCTGTCTTATCCGGTGTCCTGTGTGAATTTAAGTATGCTCTCTCTAATTCTCTCTTTATTTATCTCTCTTGGAGGACCTGAGCCCTAGGACCATGCCTCAGGACTACCTGGCATGATGACTCCTTGCTGTCCCCAGTCCACCTGGCCGTGCTGCTACTCCAGTTTCAAATGTTCTGCCTGCGGCTATGGCTGACCTGTTCACCGGACGTGCTACCTGTCAACACTCTAGAGACAGCAGGTGCGGTAGAGATACTCTCAATGATCGACTATGAAAAGCCAACTGACATTTACTCCTGAGGTGCTGACCTGTTGCACCCCTGAAAACCTCAGTGATTATTATTATTTGACCCTGCTGGTCATTTATGAACATTTGAAGATCTTGGCAATGTTCTGTTATAATCTCCACCCGGCACCGCCAGAAGAGGACTGGCCACCCCTCATAGCCTGGTTCCTCTCTAGGTTTCTTCCTAGGTTTTGGCCTTTCTATGGAGTTTTTCCTAGCCACTGTGCTTCTACACCTGCATTGCTTGCTGTTTGGGGTTTTAGGCTGGGTTTCTGTACAGCACTTTGATATATCAGCTGATGTAAGAAGGGCTATATAAATACATTTGATTTGATTTAGTGTGGTGTGTGTGTAACCTTTTATTTAACTAGGCAAGTCAGTTAAGAACAAATTCTTACTTACAATGACTGCCTACCCTGGCCAAACCCGAACGATGCTGGGCCAATTGTGCGCCGCCCTATGGGACTCCCAATCACGGCCGGGTGTGATACAGCCTGGATTCGAACCAGGGACTGTAGTGACGCCTCTTGAACTGTGCCTTAGACCGCTGTGTCCATGTGTGTGTTAACTATATAACTGTACTAGAATGCTTAAAAGGCCGCTAACATTTTAAAAATTGGTTATAGGTATCGTTTTTAATTTGGCAAGGAAAATATTGAGTAATGGTCATGCTGTTTAATCAGGTTCTTGATATGCCACACCTGTTAGGTAGATGGATTATCTTGGCAGGTGAAAAATGTTCACTAACAGGGAAGTAAACACATTTGTGCACCAAATTTCAGAGATATTAACATTTTTGTGCATATGGAATATTTATTTTATTTCAGTTCAACTGTACTTGCACTTTGAAACTCAGAGCACCACTTTTAGCAAGGGGAAGTATTTGACTTTTTCAGTGGGTATGTGGAAAAGGGGCTGGATATTCTTGGAGGGTAACTTATTTCTGTGGGTGTCTTCATAGATCTTTCAGAGCCCAATTTCCTAGCAAGGGGCTTACTGACAGCTTGTGGAGACTCCCGAATTCCCTTCCAGGCAACAATTAGAAGCTTCCAGAAGTAAAGTTCCATAGTAAAGTTGTATGTTCTCACATTGCCCCGTGCTGCTGTCCATCCCATCACGAACTGATTAGAGTTCTAATTAGAGATTACTCTCCAGGCAGAAGGTTTCTGTGTTGGCAGATGAAGAAATGCTGAGACAGACGATGGGCTGTGTTGAAACCAGATTAAATCCACACCTGGGGTTTAGTGACTCCAGAAATGCTGCAAGGCCTTAATAATGCTTAATGTTACATTCCCTACAAGCTCTCACAGTCTCACGTCGGAATTAGATGTTCGTCCATGTTTCGTAAACCTCAAATTTCAAAGTTGTTACAAATGTCAAGTTTAGAAGTGTTTAATTTTAAGTTCATTTTAAGGTTAAGTTTAGGCATTAACTCAGAATTCTTAAGGTAAGAGTTTGGGATAGGCAGAAAAATAATAACATTTAAATAAATACTGGATTTGTATTGCTGGATTTGAAAATACAAACTTTGGAACCAGAGGTAGATGCTTACGTCCACACCGGCCGAGCAAAACCGAAGTCTACTTGAAGGTAACAGCTATCACTGTTGCCCCTAGTGGCCGGTTTGCACATCTTCTCCCAACGTCCTCAGACATGGATGAACGTCAAATACTGACTTGTATCATGTGTGATCTGACTGACATTCCTACTCTTCTGTTCTGAAGCAATCCAAATACATACAACATACAGTTGAAGTCTTACACTTAGCTTGGAGTCATTAAAATTCAACCACTCCACAATTTTCATGTTAACAAACTATAGTTTTGGCAAGTCGGTTAGGACATCTACTTTGTGCATGACACAAGTCATTTTTCCAACAATTGTTTACAGACAGATTATTTCACTTATAACTCACTGTATCACAATTCCAGTGGGTCAGAAGTTTACATACACTAAGTTGACTGTGCCTTTAAATAGCTTGGAAAATTCCAGAAAATGATGTAATAGCTTTAGAAGCTTCTGATAAGCTAATGGACATAATTTGAGTCAATTGGAGGTGTACCTATGGATGTATTTCAAGGCCTACCTTCAAACTCAGTGCCTCTTTGCTTGACATCATGGGAAAATCAAACGAAATCAGCCAAGACTTCAGAAAAAACTTTGTAGACCTCCATAAGTCTGGTTCATCTTTGGGAGCAATTTCCAAATGCTTGAAGGTAACACGTTCATCTGTACAAACAATAGTACGCAAATGTAAACACCATGGGACCACGCAGCCGTCATACCGCTCAGGAAGGAGACGTGTTCTGTCTCCTAGAGATGAACATACTTTGGTGCGAAAAGTGCAAATCAATCCCAGAACAACAGCAACGGACCTTGTGAAGATGCTGGAGGAAACAGGTACAAAAGTATCTATATCCACAGTAAAACGAGTCCTATATCGACATAACCTGAAAGGCCGTTCAGCAAGGAAGAAGCCACTGCTCCAAAACCGCCAGAAAAAAGCCATACTACGGTTTGCAACTGCACATGGGGACAAAGATTGTACTTTTTGAAGAAATGTCCTCTGGTCTGATGAACTGTTTGGCCATAATGACCATTGTTATGTTTGGAGGAAAAAGGGGGAAGCCTGCAAGCCGAAGAATACCATCCCAACCGTGAAGCACGGAGATGGCAGCATCATGTTGTGGGGGTGCTTTGCTGCAGGAGGGACTGGTGCACTTCACAAAATAGAAGGCACCATGAGGCAGGAAAATTATGTGGATATGTTGAAGCAACATCCCAAGACATCAGTCAGGAAGTTAAAGCTTGGTTGCAAATGGGTCTTCCAAGTGGACAATGACCATACTTCCAAAGTTGTGGCAAAATGGCTTAAGGACAACAAAGTCAAGGTATTGGAGTGGCCATCACAATGCCTTGAGCTCAATCCTATAGAAAATTTGTGGGCAGAACTGAAAAATCGTGTGCGAGCATGGAGGCCTACCAACCTGACTCAATTACACCAGCTCTGTCAGGAGAAATGGGCCAAAATGTATGGGCCAAATGAGCCAAAACATATTCTGGGAAGCTTGTGGAAGGCTGCCCGAAACGTTTGAACCAAGTTAAACTATTTTAAAGGCAATGCTACCAAATACTAATTGAGTGTATGTAAACTTCTGACCCACTGGGAATGTGATGAAATAAATAAAAGCTGAAATAAATCATTTTCTGTACTATTATTCTGACATTTCACATTCTTCAAATAAAGTGGTGATCCTAACTGACCTAAAACAGTGAATTTATACTGGGATTAAATGTCATGAATTTTGAAAAACGGAGTTTAAATGCATTTGGCTAAGGTGTATGTAAACTTCCAACTGCAACTGTATGCTAAACACTTGACATGGAATGTACTGTATCAGTGCTCCAATAAAAATAACGTCACTTTTAAAGGCCAAAGTCATAACATTGAATTGGAAAGGTTTATTGAGGTAAATGAAGAGGTACTCAAAACCACTGTGGCCCCTCATGATGAGTTCCACTTTTTTTTAGGGCTCCCACCCCCATCAAAGTTGCCCATTCCTGGTTTAGATGAAGTAGAGGAGACAGGTTAAAGGATTTTTAAGCCTTGAGACAATTGAGACATAGATTGTGTGTGCCATTCAGAGGGTGAATGGGCAAGACAAAAGATTTAAGTGCCTTTGACCGGGGTATGGTAGCATTGACAACTTCTTCAGGAAACAAATACTGTAAACATTTACCGGAGACTCTCTGCACAGCCACAGGTTGCAAGCTGACTTATATAGTTAGGCTAATTAACACTGCAAGCTCGCACTAGCTGTGACGTCAGTCACTCTTAAAGGGACGTGCTTTCTAACAGGTGAATAAAACAGAAATGAATATAGAACTGTTGTTTTCGATCACTGAAAATGTTGTAAATAATGTTGTTGTATCGTGCTGGAACTAATGACAACAAAATATAATTTAATGGATTCAATTAAGAAAAAAGTTATAATAGAATTCTGATTGGGTTGACAAAATGCAACAAGAAATCAAAAACTTATGGGATCCAATCAAATTGCTTTTGATTTACAATAGCAAAACAAGTAGATTCCAATAGGATTACTTTTGATTTACAATAGGAAAATATAGGATTCCAATAGAGGAGAAACAAAATCCTATTGGAAAAATCACTAATCCTATAGGAATTGACTAGGGAGTGGGACAGAGAGGAGATGTGCCACATGGCATCATATCTACAGACAGCCTGCTCACAATACAACATAACTCTGCACTTACAGACAAACAGCTGAGTGCCTAGGAGACACACACCAACCCACCCCCCTATTTATTTAACCCTTATTTTACCAGGTAAGTTGACTAAGAACACATTCTCATTTACAGCAACGACCTGGGGAATAGTTACAGGGGATAAATGAGACAATTGTAAGCTGGGGATGATTAGGTGACCATGATGGTGAGGGCCAGATTGGGAATTTAGCCAGGACATCTGGGTTAACACCCCTACTCTTACAATAAGTGCCATGGGATCTTTAGTGACCACAGAGAGTCAGGACACCTGTTTAACATCCCACCCTACACAGGGCAATGTCCCCAATCACTTCCCTGGGGCATTGGGATATTTTATTTTAGACCAGAGGAAAGAGTGCCTCCTACACCTCCAACACAACTTCCAGCAGCATCTGGACCGTCTAGTGACTGACCAGGACCAACCCTGCTTAGCTTCAGAAGCAAGCCAGCCGTGGGATAGAGGGTGGTATGCTGCTGGCCGTGGGCCCTGGTTAAAAGTAGTGCACTATATAGGGAGTAAGATGCCATTTGGGACACAGTAACAGTGAGATCTTTCCATTCGTCCTCAGATCAGATGCAGTCTTACCTTGTCATCGTGAGCAACTGATATAAATAAGCCCCATTCCTATTTTCTGACTGACACTTAATTGAAGGCAGAAGCACAAATGACAGATGATAGCAGTACCCAAACCCAAATACACAGAATCGTTATTTCACAAACGCCAATTACAGAGTAAAGGGTGACCTAATGAGACCGTCTTTCTGATCCGATCTAAAAAAGTGTCAATCTAAATTAGAACACACACATGCACAATCAAAAGCTTGATATTGACAAACCGCATGCTTTGGTTATAAAATCTAAAATTCAAGCAAAACTTCAAGCTTCAAGGTAACACACAAAGGTACACATTAATCCTGTTTTTGCTGCCCCCTGGTGTTACAACTATGTACGGTATAAATAAACACGTGGGTGTATGAATTAACCAGTTGGCAACCCATCCCTTATGGGATTGATTGACACATAAACAAACATTATAATAATTCACTGTGATAATTCAGTGATCATTCTTCTTCCGGTGTTCTCTGCAATGCGCATTGCATAAGAGTGAAAAAAAAAATCTATGCATAACAGTAAAATAAGCTTGTCCAAACAATAATTATATCCCTAGGGCTTAAAAAAAAATATACATACATATACATGTATGGAAAGCGAAACAGCTAAACTGAGCAGATTTGTTGCCACTCAACCGTTTTGCATGACTGATTGGGCTGCACGACAAGTCTATAAGAAGGGATTAACGTCAAATTAACGTCAGATTTTACTTTTATTTAATTACTCCAACCTGCTACGAAAAGTTAATGTAGCAGGTCATGAGAATTAGGTTAAGGTTAGGAAAAGGGTTGGGGTTAACTAAAATGCTTTTTTTTTTGTGTTACTTTTGACAAAAGCTGGATCCCTTCTAACCATGACCGTAGACTAGTGGCGGTTGCGTTAGCTAACATAGGTCAGGCTTGGCTGTTGTATGGCGGTATCTGCCGAGCTGAGGTGTTTCCCACTGGGGATCTGTATCACGGTGTCGCCGGTGGTTGCTAACATGGTGACCAGTGCACCGGTGTTGTATCGAGGTGCCTGCCAACCAGAAGTGCCTCCCATTAGGCAGTTGTATCCCCTCCCATTATATTATTTAAAGTAGGCTAGCTGCCCATAGCCGCAGGAAGTAGGGATGTTGCAGGACCCACTGATAAATGGAAAAATAATTACAAATAAATGTGGAAACTCCTTCAAGACTGTTGGAAAAGCATTCCTCATGAAGCTGGTTGGGAGAATGCCAAGAGTTTGCAAAGCTGTCACCAAGGCAAAGGGTTGCTACTTTGAAGAATCTCAAATGTATTTTGATTTGTTTAACACTTTTTTGGTTACTACATGATTCCATGTGTTATTTCATAGTTTTGATGTCTTCACCATTATTCTACAATGTAGAAAATAGTAAAAATAAAGAATAACATTGGAATGAGTACCGGTAGGGGTGTCCAAACCTTTGACTGGTACTGTATATATAAATATATGCTGCCAAATTAGTACACTAGGCCTTTATTTCTTCTGTATCAGCTGAGAAAAAATACTAGTCAGCAGAGCGGACAAAAATACTCCTCAGCACTCCCCTGGTCAACAAAAAACTCCTAAACCTACACAAGTAATAACTAATATTGATAACCATGTAGATCACCTTGATACTGTGTACTCAATGGGGAGGTCATAAACGGCAACAACACCAACAGTGTCCTTCGCTGCTACCTGGCAAGCACTGTTGTCCCGCAACGGCGTGGAAAGTAGTGACAGCCAATATCAGAGTGACAGTTACAGTAAGCACACGCATTCAACACATACATGAAACAATACACCCATCATCAGTACTTTTAATGGAAAATAAACAATCATCAGTTTTAATAACTAAAAATGAAGACTTATTTGTTACAGGGAAATACAACTCAGACTCATCCTCTGGCTTCAAAACAGAAGTCCAAACTCTCGCAGTACGGCAGTTGCATGGTAAATAATGAAAAACAACAAAAATCAAAAAACAAAAACAAAAAGCTCAATCCAAACCGTCCAATAATGGAGCGCTGATGTTACACCCTGACACATCGCTGTTGATCCACTTTCAGACACACTTCAAGTATGCTGTTAGCTTTTTTAACAGGAACTATTTCAAAGTTAATGTTTACTTTAAAAGCCGGGACTGAGTCATAATTTGCACACCGAATAGACACTTATGGATATAAACCCAAGATTATAGTTTTAAAACTTCTTCGGGTAGAATTAGATAGAAAATACCTTGAAGTTTCTAAAACTGTTAAAATAATGTCTGTGAGTATGACAGAACTGATATGGCAGGCGAAAACCTGAGGAAAATCCATCCAGACTTTTTTTTCTTTGGAGGTCATAGACCATTCCAATGGAAGTCTATGGATCTATGTATCGAAATTCCTCCCAGACTGCACAAGCTATGGCTTCCACTAGATGTCAACAGTCTTTATACTGGGTTTCAGGCTTGTTTCTTGAAAAACAAACGAGTAGTTGTAGTTTATCCAAGGTGTTGTCATCGGGAAAGGTAGGCTTCTTTTGGCGCGCATGAATGAGGGTGCACTCTTCGTTATTTTCCTTTCCTATTGGACACTGTTCTTTCTGTCTGAAATATGATCATTTATTTACATATTAGGGTACCTGAGGATTGCATAGAAATATTGTTTCACTTGTTTGGACGAAGTTTACTGGTAGCTTTTTGGATTCCTTTTTATGCATGTTGAAGGAGTGGATTACCTAAATCAATGACACCAACTAAACAGACTTTTTTGGATACAAAGAAGTCGAACAAAACAAACATTCATTGTGTAGCTGGGACCCTTGGGATTGCAAACAGAGGAAGATCTTTAAAGGTAAGTGATTTATTTTAGCGCTATTTGTGATTTTTGTGAAGCCGGTGCTGGTTCAAAAGGTATTTTGATGTGGGGCACTGTCCTCAGATAATCTCATGGTATGCTTTCGCCGTAAAGCCTTTTTGAAATCTGACAATGCAGTTGGATTAACCTCTTGGAACACTAGGGGCAGTATTTAATTTTTGGATGAAAAAAACGTTACCGTTTTAAACAAGATATTTTGTCATGAAAAGATGCTCGACTATGCATATAATTGATAGCTTTGGAAAGAAAACACTCTGACGTTTCCAAAACTGCAAAGATATTATCTGTGAGTGCCACAGAACTCATGCTACAGGCGAAACCAACATTTTTGAGGCGCTGTTTTCCATTGTCTCCTTATATGGCTGTGAATGCGTCCTGAACGAGCCTACACTTTCTGCCGTTTCCCCAAGGTGTCTGCAGCATTGTGACGTGTTTGTAGGCATATCATTGGAAGATTGGCCATAAGAGACTACATTTACCAGGTGTCCGCCCGGTGTCCTTTGTCGAAATTGGTGCGTAATCTCCAGCTGCAAGCATTCTTCCATGTGATTCAGAGGAGAGAGCAGACTTCCACGAACGATATATCATCGAAGAGATATGTGAAAAACACCTTGAGGATTGATTCTAAACAACGTTTACCATGTTTCAGTCGATATTATGGAGTTAATTTGGAAAAAAGTTCGGCGTTTTGATGACTGAATTTTCGTTTTTTTTTTGGTAGCCAAACGTGACGAACAAAACGGAGCGATTTCTCCTACACAAAGAATCTTTCAGGAAAAACTGAACATTTGCTATCTAACTGAGAGTCTCCTCATTGAAAACATCCAAAGTTCTTCAAAGGTAAATGATTTTATTTGAATGCTTTTCTTGTTTTTGTGAAAATGTTGCCCGCTGAATGCTAATGCTAAATGCTACGCTAGCTATCAATAATCTTACACAAATGCTTGTTTTGCTATGGTTGAAAAGCATATTTTGAAAATCTGAGATGACAGTGTTGTTAACAAAAGGCTAAGCTTGAGAGCTAATATATTTATTTCATTTCATTTGCGATTTTCATGAATAGTTAACGTTGTGTTATGCTAATGAGCTTGCAGGGATAATTACACTCCTGGATACAGTTTTTTTTCGTAGCCAAACGTGAATGACAAAACGGAGCGATTTGTCCTAAACAAATAATATTTTTGGAAAAACTGAACATTTGCTATCTAACTGAGAGTCTCCTCATTGAAAACATCTGAAGTTTTTCAAAGGTAAATGATTTTATTTGAATGCTTTTCTTGTTTTTGTGAAAATGTTGCCTGCTGAATGCTACGCTAAATGCTACGCTAGCTATCAATCATCTTACACAAATGCTTGTTTTGCTATGGTTGAAAAGCATATTTTGAAAATCTGAGATGACAGTGTTGTTAACAAAAGGCTAAGCTTGAGAGCTAGCATATTTATTTAATTTCATTTGCGATTTTCATGAATAGTTAACATTGCGTTATGGTAATGAGCTTGAGGCTGTATTCACGATCCCGGATCCGGGATGGCTAGAATCAAGATTAACAAGAAGTTAAGCTTTTAAATGATGTAAGACACTTGTATGTTCATGAATGTTTAATATTACTATTTTGTCATTTGAATTTGGCGCTCTCCAATTTCACCGGATGTTGTCGGAATTATCCCGCTAGCGGGACACCTAGCCCAAAGATTAACCTCTAAAACAATTTTAGGATCCCTTCAGCCATTACTAAAATGAACAAAAATATAAACGCAACATGTTAAATGTTGGCCCCATGTTTTATGAGCTGAAATAAAAGATCCCAGAAAAGTTCCATATGCACTTAAAGCTTATCTCAAATTTTGTGCACAAATGTGTTTACATCCCTGTTAGTGAGCATTACACACTAGCCAATATAATCCAGCCACTTGACAAGTGTGACATATCAAGAAGCTGATTAAACAGCACGATCATTACACAAGTACACCTTGTGAAAAAAAAGATGGCGCCGAAGAACATGGCTGACGTTTTACATTCTCCCAAACATTGTGCTATCTATCTTTTTTTAAATTGTGTTTTGTGTAACTTTTTTTTTTTTTACATATTGTGTACATAATGTCGTTGCTACCATCTCTTATGACTGAAAATAACTTCTGGACATCAGAAAAGCGATTACTCAACGCGGACTGGAAGAAACCTTTTCCTTTAACAAGTCCGACGAGAAGGATATCCTGCTTTCACTGGAACAGATCCACGCCTTTTGCGTGAAGAAAAGACACTGGAAAAGGGGACACAGATCAGGGATCCTTCTGAGAATCCGTAGGCAAGCAAGTAAACTCCCAATGCCTTCCATTCTTCTTGCTAACGTGCAATCATTGAAAAATTTATGAAGTTAAGTTATCCTACCAACAGGACATTAAAAACTGCAACATCTTATGTTTCACCGAGACGTGGCTGAATGAAGATACGGACAATATAGAGCTAGCGGGATTTTCCATGCACCGGCAGAACAGAGACGCTACCTCAGGTAAGACGAGGGGTGGGGGTGTGTGTCTTTTTATCAGTAACAGCTGGTTCGCAATGTTTAATATTAAAGAAGTATCGAGGTGTTGCTCACCTGAGGTAGAATACCTTTTGTTAAGCTGCAGACCACATTATCTACCAAGAGAGTTCTCATCTGTGTTATTCGTAACCATCTATTTACCAACACAAAACAAAGCTGTCACTGAGACCGCTCTCAAACAACTCTATAAGGCCATAAGCGTAGCTAAGCTCCAGGACTGTTTTGCTAGCACAGACTGGAATATGTTCCGGGATTCATCCAATGGCATTGAGGAATACACCACCTCAGTCATAGGCTTCATCAATAAGTGCATTGATGACGTCGTCCCCACAGTGACTGTACGTACATATCCCAACCAGAAGCCATGGATTACAGGCAACATCCACATCGAGCTAAAGGCTAGAGCTGCCGCTTTCAAGGAGCGGGAGACTAATGCGGAAGATTATAAGAAATCCCGCTATGCCCTCAGACAAACAATCAAACAAGCAAAGCGTCAATACAGGATTAAGGTTGAATCCTACTATACCGGCTCTGACGCTCGTCGGATGTGGCAGGGCTTGAAAACTAATACGGACTACAAAGGGAAACCCAGAAGCGAGCTGCCCAGTGACACGAGCCTACCAGATGAGCCAAATGCCTTTTATGCTCGCTTCGAGGCAAGCAACACTGAAGCATGCATGAGAGCACCAGCTGTTCTGGATGACTGTGTCATCACGCTATCGGTAGCCGATGTGAACAAAACCTTTAAACAGGTCAACATTCACAAAGCCGCTGGGCCAGATGGATTACCAGGACGTGTACTCAAAACATGCGCGGGCCAACTGGCAAGTGTCTTCACTGACATTTTCAACCTCTCCCTGACCAAGTCTGTAATACCTACATGTTTCAAGCAGACCACCATTCAGAGGTGGAAGAAGGATCGGACCAAAGCGCAGCGTGGTAAGTATTCATAATGTAATATTTAATGAAACGAACTGAACACTGAAATACAAAACAATAAAGTGAACGAACGAAAACCGAAACAGTACCGTGTGGACCAAACACTCACACGGAAAGTACACACGGCTAAGTATGATTCTCAATCAGGGACAACAATTGACAGCTGCCTCTGATTGAGAACCATATTAGGCCGAACTCAAAAACCAACATAGAAAAACAAACATAGACTGCCCACCCCAACTCACGCCCTGACCATACTAAAACACAGACAAAAACAAAGGAACTAAGGTCAGAACGTGACAGTAATGCCTATCAAGGAGAGGGACTAGTGAAAGAGCCTTGAGATAGGAGCGTTCCCTCTACCATTATAGGTTCTCAACATGCCAACCGATGTATTCAGTATTCACTTCTTCAAGGTGACTCATGCTTGAACATAAATGTACAGGAACAATCTGTGCAAAACCATGACTAACTTGAGGTATTTCCACCATATTTAATATTCTTTGTCAGCCCGTCAGGGACGGGAAGGGAGAGGATGATATTACTGTCTGTGTTAGAAATAATCAAACAGGTACCTGGGGAGGCTTAGTCTAATTTCTCTCCTAGTCATCCCACCTCTGCAATAAACCTACATGTAGTATATTTTAAGTTAATTTCGTAGAGCTGTCGTCTTGTTTCTTTTGAACTGAAAAGCAAGCCACCCATCTTCTCAAATTACAAATCCTTAGTACAACAGAGACCAGCTCTATGGCATCGCCCCGATCCCAGGATAAACCCAAACTTCTCCACTTGAAAGCCTATTGAGTCTTTGACTGTGCACCGGCACACGATAGTGAGTCAAGCCAGATCCCTTGAGAAGAAGGCAGCCGTTTGGCTTCTAAACCCTAGAAAGGAGGTTCAAACCAGGATCTTGGTGGCAAGTGACATCACTTCACTATGACATCACTTCATGTCTCAGACCGGAGGAGATTGCCAGATGGGTAGTGGGTGGGCCTCTGTGTTGAACACATACTTGTCCAGGCTGAGCAGCTCCAGGTTACTATTTTTTACATTGTAGAATAATAGCGAAGACATCAAAACTATGAAATAACACATATGGAATCATGTAGTAACCAAAAAAGTTATTCTTAAAACTAGCCACCCTTTGCCTTGATGACAGCTTTACACACTCTTGGCATTCTCTCAACCAGCTTCACCTGGAAGGCTTTTCTAGCTGTCTTGAAGGAGTTCCCACATATACTGAGCACTTGTCGGCTGTTTTTCCTTCACTCTGTGGTCCAACTCATCCCAAACCATCTCAATTCGGTTGAGGTCGGGTGACTGTGGAGGCCAGGTCACCTGATGCAGCACTCCATCACTCTCCTCCTTGGTCAAATAGCCCTTACACAGCCTGGTGGTGTCCTGTTGAAAAACTAATTATAGTCCAACTAAGCGCAAACCAGATGGGATGGCGTATCACTTCAGAATGCTGTGGTAGCCATGCTGGTTAAGTGTGCCTTGAATTCTAAATAAATCACTGACAGTGTCAGCAGCAAAGCACCCCATCACCATCACATCTCCTCCTCCATGCTCCTTCATGGTGGGAACCAAACCTGGTCTGCATCTCACAAAGACACGGCAGTTGGAACTAAAAATCTCAAATTTGGACTCATCAGACCAAAGGACAGATTTTCACTGGACTAATGTCCATTGCTCGTGTTTCTTGGCCCAAGCAATTCTATTCTTATTATTGGTTTCCTTTAGTACTAGTTTCTTTGCAGCAATTAGTCCATGAAGGCCTGATTCACAGTCTCCTCTGAGCAGTTGATGTTGAGATGTGTCTGTTACTTAAACTCTGTGAATCATTTATTTTGGATGCAATCTGAGGTGAAGTTACCTCTAATGAATTTATCCTCTGCAGCAGAGGTAACTCTGGTTCTTCCTTTCCTGTGGCGGTCCTCATGAGAGACAGTTTCATCATAGCCCTTGATGGTTTTTGCGACTGCACTTGAAGAAAACTTTTCTAACAAATGAGTTAGACAGGAGGAAACCAAAGAAATGGTCAAAAGCCACATACGGACCCTCCACACTCCACACCAATCCCACCCCGAAAACGAGTATAGTATCAGTTCTCTATGTCTGACAAGTATTATGAAGCTGCAGCTTTAAGTATTGTTTCTTAATCCTATGTATTCCCAGAGGATTTTGGTGATGTTTTTTTACCCTGTTCAGCTAAATTAATTATTAAGTTGTTAATTAATAAAGTTGTTAAGTTTATGTCCCATCCTACCTCCTGATATTACCAGGTCCAGACCACTAGATAATGCTGTTCCAGGTGATTTTTTCTTTAAATGGATAGTTCACCCAAATTACAAAAATACATATTTGTTTGTTTATCCTGTAAGCAGTCTAAGGATAAGGCATGACAGCAATCCATGCGTTGGTTTTGGTGTCCACTGTTTCTAGCATTTGTGGCACAAATCCCATGCAGGTCAATGGTACCTATATAAGCATGTTCACGCTTCATGTCCAAATCATCCTGAAGTTTAAAAAAATTGATGTATAACTCAATGAACTTACTTATAGATTATTTGGATATAAAAAGTTAGCATTTGAAACATGGTCCAGATAAACAAAACCAAAGCATGGGTTGCCCTCATACCTTGTCCATAAACTGCTTACAGGGTAAGGAAACCAATCTGTCTTTCTGTCATTTGTGTGAACTATTACCTTTAATATTGAGACGTTCTTTAAAAAAAATCACCTAAGTAGGAACAGCAGCATTCAGAACTTGGTAATATCAGGATGTAGGACGGGATATAAATCTAACCTTAATGACAAACGGGGAAAAAAACTGAGAATACATTAGATAGGATGAAGAAAGAAATATACTCAGAGCCACAGCTCCATACTACTTGTCAGACATAGAGAACGGATACTGTATACTCGTTTTTAGGGTGGGATAGGAGTGGGGTGGCTTTTTATTTTGGGGGGGAAATTCCTTGTTAGAAAAAAGTTTGGTCCAAATCGAATGTTAAGTACCCTATTTATTGAATGTTATAAGAATCCTATAAATTAAAATGGTCAATTTGGGTGCAATCAATTCGCTCAATTTCTCAGAGATCAAATTAGATTTAAAAATAATACAGTTGCATGAATGCTAATCTTATCTTTTCTTAACTACATAAATTATTTCAGAACAATCTGAAATGGTGGGTGTCATGGCTTGCTGAAATGACATGGAACAACCCCACAGTGAGTCATGCAGGATCCCTTGAGAAGGCGGCATTGGTATCACAGCTCAGATGATTATGTTTATTGAGAATTTCAAGTAGACTCACCCTATTGTCTTCCGACAGATGGCGTCATTCTAACGAGACTGCATTGCCATGAGCCATCTATCGTGCAAATCGTAGCGCTAATCTTTAACAATAAAGATTCCTCTGCATCCGCATGAAAGTAGGATCTGGGTTTTAGAAATGACTGCATTCTCGCATTGACACGCTATGAACCAGCTGGCAGATTCAATGGCTATCTGAAACCATGCACCGGTCTGTCAGCTGATCAAACTTGTTGTATTTAGCAGAACACAGCTTACTGACATAAATGTGCTAGCTTGTTTAAATGGCCCTCACGGTAGCTAGTTAGCCAGCATGCTAATAAAGTTGACCTGCACAAAATTATGGGACTGTTCTCATAATTTAACTCATTTGGCTTCTTAATTCAGCCAGTGAGACTAGCTCAGCTAACAACCAAGCTAGCTATTATTTCATACGTAATAAATACTGCTTCCTCAACCACAAAACTCCTTATCTTGATGTAGAATTTGGTAGTTAAGAAAATGTAAAAATTGCCTACAGGTTTATAGTTTTGTTAAGATTAATTCTGACTGTCAGGGGGTTTGTTAGACAAAGTCACTTTAGTAAAATGTTCTAATGTTATGCAGCATATTGTTGCCAAATTACTTTTGATCTATCCAATAAAAGTTTGCAAGTTATCAGACAGATCGGTCCAGAGAGAACTGTTGCGCTATCTGGCGTAAGACACTGGACTCACCCTGGTGTATCTGTTGAAGCTCTCTAGAATGTCCCAGCCCCAGTCTCTGTATTTAGTTTCCTGAGTGAATCTGTACAGGTAGAACAGACTCTCCACTGTTTCTGGTCTCAGGAAGTTGTGTCTGTCTGCAGGCTGCGTGAGAAAAGACATGCAAACACACATAGGGTCTCTGAAATTGCACCCTATTGTCTATTTAGTGCATTACTTTTAAGCAATAGGGTGCCATTTAAAAATCAACAATACACATTGACAGTCTTGTGAAAAGTGTTAGGAAATGTAATGTCATGTAATATTTTAAGTTGCATTGAATTGTCTTAATGTTGCTGGACCCCCAGGAAGAGTAGCTTCTGCCTTGGAAGCAGCTAATGAGGTTCCTTAATAAATACAAATGCTTATCAGGAGGACAGACAACCAGAACCGGCAGCATACCACCCTGTATCCCACTGCTGGCTTGCTTCTGAAGCTAAGTAGGGCTGGTCCCTGGATGAGAGACCAGATGCTGCTGGAAGGGGTATTGGAGGGCCAGTAGGGGCCACCCTTTCCTCTGGTATAAAATAATTATACCCCAGGGCAGTGATTGGGGCATCTCAGTGCTACAAGCGACTTTCGGGTGGGATGTTAAACAGGTGTCCTGACTCTCTGTGGTCACTAAAGTTCCCATGGCACTTATTGTAAGAGTAGGGGTGTTAACCTCAGTGTCCTGGCTAAATTCCCAATCTGGCCCTCATACCATCATGGTCTCCTAATCATCCCCAGCTTACAATTGGCTCATTCATCCCCTGTAATTATTCACCGTGTCGTTGCTGTAAATGACCATGTGTTTTCAGTCAACTTACCTGGTAAAATAAAATGGTCCAATTTAAATGATTTATACTTTTTAAAATACTTTATGATTTATTAGATTTACTTTTGATACTTAAGTATATATAAAAACAAATACTTTTACTCGAGTAGTATTTTACTGGGAGACTTTAACTTTTTTTAAGGTATCTCTACTTTTACTCAAGTATGACAATTTGGTACTTTTCCCACCACTGTTGAAGAACTCTTTGTTGAAGCGTTTGACACCCCTGATATAGTCTCTCACTCACCATTTTAGTGTTGAAGCGGTTGTGGTTGAGCTCCCCTATGAAGGTCAGCTTGCTGGGGCCCGTGGTTCTCGGGAGGTGCTTCTTTACCCCTCCACTGTCTCTAGGTAGTCCTCCAACAGACTGAGCATAACACACCCATACATCTCTATTAGTTTATCTGTAATGCTGCAAGACAAGTCTCCTCAACTCGAATGTGATCATGTGATCTGATTGAACCAAATATACAGTAGAATGCAACATTTCTTTAACTCCCAGGTTTAAGAAATCAAGGGAATAAGCAGGAAATCTGGAATCCTCCAACCAGGATATCCAGGAATTTGCAAACAGAATAGAAAGGTGCCAACTCTGGTTCAGTCTTCCCTCTCTGTATCCACTGTTTGAGCAGGTACTCGTAGTAGCTGTCTGCCCAGGCCCCCAGGGTGAACTCTGCTTTGTGGCTGAACAAGCCGCTGTTGGTGTTGATGAACATTGTCACCAGGCTGTCATGTTTTCCTGGCAGCTTATGGATCAGCCTCATCACCTCATTCACCACCTCCTAGGGAGGCATAGGCAGGTTGATAAAGACTTTATTATTAGAGCACACAGTAGAAAAACATTTTGCAAAGGAAAACTTCTTCTCAAGTTCAAACCTATGCAATAATGAGTTAAACTCTAACTTCAATCTATGCGGTCAGACAGATATTTTGTGTCCAGAAATTACAGATTGAACCAACGTTGGTTTTCGAATGGGGGTCATCCGTTGACAGATAATGGAGATCATTGTCTGTCAAAAAACACAATATGTCTTCATAGTTGACTTGAATTGTTGACAGACGTAGCCTACACCCAGAAAACACAACATGACCCACAGGAGGCACAGAGCACCTCTCTCTGGCCTCACCTGGTACTGAGGGTCGTCGGTAAGACGCCTGAGCTCTCTGAACTCCAGCTGGACACTGGTGACCTCGGCCAGGGTGCTGTCGGACATCCAGCGAGGTGTGTGGGCCATGCACTTTCCAATGTTCACATCAGAGAAGGGGATCTTGGAGGGGGTTTTGAAGGCAGGGATCAACCTCAACCCAATATCTTTCTACAGGAACAGAAGGGACGAAAAGACGAGAAAATACATATCAATCACCATCAGCAGTCATTACTAAATTAGCTAATGGAATTAGGTACTTGTCTGACTTATTCATTCTTAAAGGGAAGAGAAGAGCATTTATCCTGCTTTGATAATAGTTTCAGTCGTGAGAAACAGTGAACAGGGGAATTAAAGTGTGAAACAAGAGACGGAGGTATAGTCAGAAGTAAAGACCTTACGCTTGTCTAGTAGCCCTGTGACAATCTGTCCTAGCCTTCCTTCCCATGTCACTCACAGCCTTCTCCAGGAACATCTCATCCCCAGTCAGGTGGTAGGTGCTCAGCTTGACTCCCACAATCCGGATGGTGCTCTCAAACAGGTTCACGTCCATATTCTTAGAGATCAACAACTCAGTCTCCACCCACTTTCCTCACCTCCTCAAACATTGCATATGAGAAAGAGAAACAGACCTTTTCTATGGAATATATAGATATTCCATAGAAAATCAGGCTTTTCCAGCTACAATAGTAATTTACAACATTAACAATGTCTACACTGTATCTCTAATCAATTTGATGTTATTTTAATGGACGAAAAATGTGCTTTTCTTTCAAAAACAAGGACATTTCTAAGTGACCCCAAACTTTTGAAAGGTAGTGCATATTTGTGAAGCCAAAAACACAACTGTTCAAGCTGTGGAGTGGGTAAGGATGTACAGTATGGTTGAGGGTATGAGATGGTGCGTGTGGCAGAGACTTACCTCGTGCCAGTGGGGCAGCGTCCTCAGGGTTGATTAGTACAGCGGGCACAGCTGCATCCTTCTCATGTGCAGAGGGTGGGCGTTCTGTAGCCTGGTCCGCCTCGATCATGGCACCTCGCAAACTACCTGCATGAAACAAGCAACACACAAATTATAAAGGATATGAAACTGTAAACAAATAGTAAGAACAGTATTACAGCAGAATGGCCCTGATTGGTCAAGAGATTAATTCAATATCAAATGTGGTTACTCATGACAATATGTGAAGTAAACAGAGAGGTCTGCTTTCTTGGGGACCTGAATATCGACTGGTTTTTCATCAAGCTGTCCACTCAAGAGGAAGCTTTTCACTGTAACCAGTGCCTGTAATCTGGTTTAGGTTACTAATCAACCTACCAGGGTGTTCACAAACACTACAGGAACAAGATCATCCACATGTATCAATCACATGTTTACTATTACTGTAGAACTTTGTTCTAAAGCTGTATCCGTACCCATTGGATGCAGTGATCACAATATAGTGGCTAAATCCAGGAAAGTCAAAGTTCCAACAGCTGGACCTAAAATAGTATATTAGTGATTATGCAAAAGATTTTGCCGTGACTCTTATGTGGGTGATGTTGAAAAATATTTGTTGGTCTGATGTCTTTCATAAGGGACATGCAGACATTGATTCTTCCAATTATTGATAAACATGCACCTGTTAAGATACTAACTGTTAGAACTGTTAAGCCTCAATGGATTGATGAGGAAATTAAAAACTGTATGGTTGAAAGAGATGGGGCAAAAGAAGTGGCTTATAAGTCTGGCTGCACATCAGACTGGCTGATTCACTGCAAATTGAGAAATGATGTGACTAACCTCAACAAAAACAACAAGAAACTGTAATATGAAGCCAAGATCAATTATATAAAGAATGATGGAAAAAGCACTTTGGGGTAACTCCTTTCATCGAATCAAGTGGCTCAATCATCACAAAACCGTTTGATGTTAATGATTACTTAATGGGCAAAGGGGGCAAATTTAGGCAGAAAATGCCAACAGTGAGCCATCGTACTCAAGCATAAAAAATCTAATAATGAAAGAAAAGCATTGCAAGTTTGAATTTTGTAAAGTTAGTGTAGGAGAGGTGGACAAATTATTGTTATCAATCAATAATGACAAACCTCCTGGAATTGACAACTTAAATTGAAAGCTCCTGAGGATGGTAGCTGGCTATATAGACACTCCTATCTGTCGTATCTTTAATCTGAGCCTTGAGGAAAGTCTTTGTCCTCAAGCCTGGAGGGAAGCAAAAGTCATTTCGCTACCCAAGAGAGTGGTAAAGCAGCCTTTACTGGTTCTAACAGAAAATTGCCAGCTCTTACCAACCTGTTGGAAACATTGTGTTTGACCAAATACAATGCTGTTTCGCTGTCAACAAATTAACAACAGACTGCTTACAGAGAAAGGCACTCAACATGTATTGCACTGAATTCACAGAAATACTCATTATAAATGTTGATGAAAATTCTAGTGTTATGCATGGAGCTTTAGATACATTTCTCCTTAATGCAACCGCTGTGTCCGATTTCCCCAAAAACTTTACGGAAAAAGCATAATCTGAGAACGGCACTCAGAGCCCAAACCAGCCAGATACATATACGCCATGTTGGGTAGTCAACATTATTCATAAATAGCATTATAAATATTCACTTACCTTTGATGATCTTCATCAGAATACACTCCCAGGAATCGCAGTTCCACAATAAATTCTTGTTTTGTCGATAATGTCCATAATTTATGTACATTTATGTCCAATAGCTTCTTTTGTTAGGGGGATTGGTAAACAAATCCAAAAGAGTGATCTGGTCCAGTCGGACGAAACGTTCAAAAAGTTATATTACAGGTCGAAGAAACTTGTCAAACTAAGTATAGAATCAATCTTTAGGATGTTTTCATCATAAAAGTTCAATAATGTTCCAACCCGGAGAATTCCATTGGAACGAGAGCTAACTCTCTCGTGACCGCGCGTCATGAGGCTGTTACACTCTGCCAGACCACTGACTCAAAGAGCTCTCATCCGGTCCCACTTCACAGTAGAAACCTCATTCAAATTTCTAAAGATGGTTGACATCTAGGGGAAGCCTTAGGAAGTGCATCTTGACCCATATCCCATGGTGTATTCGATAGGGCCGAGTTCAAAAACTACAAACCTCAGATTTCCCACTTCCTGTTTGGATTTTTTTCTCAGGTTTTTGCCTACCATATGAGTTCTGTTATACTCACAGACATCGTTCAAACAGTTTTAGAAACTTCAGAGAGTTGTCTATCCAATACTACTAATAATATGCATATATTAGCATCTGGGACTGAGTAGGAGGCAGTTCACTCTGGGCACAAAAGTGAAAAGTGAAAATGCTGCACCCTATCCCAAAGAAGTTTTAATAAAGCCATGGAGTCACTGAAAGAAGCACACGAGCTTTCTACCAATTCGGCTCGAACATGTGGAATTAATAGAGGTACTTAGGTGCAAAAAGACTGGGTACATGAGTACATTGATAAAATTTGTACTTCGGTTCGAAACATGTGATCAAAACGACAATTGTAGGGGTTGTGGATAAAATAGAGCAAGATGTTTTGAGAGTGGAATATAAATCCACTCACTTCGCAGACGTGTGAGGGGTTAATAGGGCCACAGGGAAGTCACTAACTATAGTTTCAATGGCCAAGGAAAGACAAAGAAATGTAGCGAAAAAACATCAAAAGCGTAGGGAGATAGTCCCACATCTAAAACAGGGAGCTATCAGACTTTGGAAGAATGTGTGTAAGTAGGAATGGAACCTTCTGCATTCGGGGGAAATGCCGCTATGCAAGTGGGTGCATTTTTCGGTTTGATCAATAGTGGTTCATAGAGATTACAGTTTCTATGTGAAGGAAGACGTATGAGATCACATCTTACCTAACTTTTTAGTGGAGGCCAGGGATCAACTATTGCAGATTCCTTATGATGAGAAATTGGCTAAATTTGCACAGGAAAACATATTTTGCGTTGAAGAATCTAGGCAAAATGCCAGGGGGATGGATTCTAAAGGTAAAATCGTTTAATTATATGGCCAAACACTCCTTGTAAACTCAGAAAGCCTTGGTTTTTTTTTTGATCACGAGACATTTTATGTGGTTTTATTCTGAAATATATTTCTAGAATGTATGAAAAGGTGGAGGGGTAATGAGGAATTAGTAAAGGGGTTACTAAATCTAAAATGAACTTATAATGTTTTTTAGATTTACAATGATCATGTTTGATTTATAATTAATACTTTGGGATTGCTGATTAAAATGTAGTGAATGCTAACGAAATGTAAACTTTCTTTTCCAGAAGGGGAGGTTTCATTATCTCTCGTTGAAATGTCCCCAGAGATTGTGGTATTGGGGAGAGCAGTAAGTGATATCTGGATTAGGCCATATACTGAGTTCCAGATAAGTAAGGCCTGTTCATGTGTGTTTTTGATTTACGGTTCACCAGCACGCACGCACAATTTAACAGTTACGAATATGCATTAGTGGTGTTGATACAGTGGGATGTATTTTGGATGGGGTCTTTTCAAATCAGTTTTAAATTGGGTCTGCAGAAAGATGGAAATGTTTGGAAGGTTTTGAAATGGTTTCTGAAGGACAAGGAAAGAAAAGGGAGAGGAAATATTTAATGGTGTCGAATGCCCTGTATCCTGACTTTCTGGTGAGGCCTGATCAATCTCACTAGAAAAGATAGAAACAGATTGGGGTTTAATTATAAATGAATGAGAAACACCAGTTTCTGTTCTATTTTTCCATTACTTTGTGAGATATTATTATTTCCTTATGGGGTTATCAATAATTCTAAGTTCATTGGTTATTTGAATTTGTTTATTTTTGATTTGACATGTTGTTTTTGATGTGAATCATGTGTTCGAAGGGGAAATGACCAATTCCCTGAGATCTTTGGTCTTTGGTTAAATATACAAATGTACTTTGTTCAGTCTGCATATAGAAGGAAAAATATATATTAAATAGGGATGACAGTTACTCCAAATGGATTGTGATATGTGAATTGTTGATTTTCCATTTGTGTTTTTGTTTTGATACAAATTTCACCGGATTGGGATACTGGAGTGTGAAATTCTGCGAGGGGTTAGGGTGCTAACTTCCTGATCTGGTAACTCTTCCGAGAGGTTGACAGTAAAATAAGGGAGTATGAACTAATTTTGAAAATGGTTTTAGCAGTAACAGTATGTTGTTATGCTCTTTGACATGTGTCATAGAGATAATGTTATTAAAAGGTTCATGTAATAATTTGTCAAATAGTCCATGCTTGTCTGGATTTCCTGAAACAGAAATGAATTAAACTGTTGTTCTGATCTGTGCTTTTTTGAGGTTATCATGGAAGGTGACGTCAGATCGTGTCTTAAGAAAGGCATTGATGTTTATGGTTAGGTACATTTGTGAAAAGATTGTGCTTTTTTCATAAATGCACTTAAATCATCACCGTTTGGCGAAGTTGAAGTAGGCTGTGATTCGATGATAAATTAACAGGCACCGGATTGATTATATGCAACGCAGGACAAGCTAGTTAACCTAGTAATATCAACCATGTGTAGTTAACTAGTGATTATGTGAAGATTGTTGTTTTAATTGTTTTTTTAATAAGATACTTTAATGCTAGCAACTTACCTTGGCTCCTTGCAGCCACAAGGTTATTTTGATGCTGCACTCGCGTAACAGCTTGTCAGCCTGCCACGCAGTCTCCTCGTGGATTGCAATGTAATCGGCCATAATCGGCATCAAAAAAGGCAGATTACCGATTGTTATGAAAACTTGAAGTCGTCCCTAATTAATCGGCCATGCCGTTTAATCGGTTGACCTCAAGTGCTGAGTAATCTCAAGAGGATGTAGCATTGATTATGGATACGCACTTGCCAATCAGGTGACATACCTATCAGGTGACAATGGGGGAGATAGGGTACAAAGTGAAAATGACTTGGCTTGGGAACACCTCTTGGAACCTGGGGCAGGAAAGGGGAAGACTGGGCGAATGCATGAGGAGGCTTTTTAGGGCTTTCATTTTTGGGGAATCCATCAGAAAAGTATCCTGGAGGCAGGTGAAGAGAGATTGGGAATTGTCATGGTCTCAGACTGATTTTCATGCACATATAATTATGCATAGCTTACCACATTGTTAACTGTCATGCATAGGTGTAATAGGTGGCAGGGAAGTCAGGCGCAGGAGAGTCAAATGGAGTGTAAAATGGAGTCTTTTAATAAAGTCCACAGAGTATGCTCCATAACACTAAATGTACATAAACACACAAACATGGGTACGAGGACCCGATGCACACCTATACAACAATCACACTACACTGACAATAAAACAATCTCTGACAAAGACATGAGGGGAAACAGAGGGTTAAATACACAACAGGTAATGAATGGGATTGAAAACAGGTGTGTGGGAAGACAAGACAAAACCAATGGAAAATGAAAAAAGGATCAATGATGGCTAGAAGACCGGTGACGTCGAACGCCGAGCACCGCCCGAACAAGGAGAGGCAACGACTTCGGCAGAAATCGTGACATTAACACTGTTTTGTTTTGTGTGTCTTTTTGTTGCTTTCCAAGTCTTATGCTATCACTCTCTTAGGAACCAGAAGGAGAAAGTGGAGAAACTAAAAGCAGCTCCAGCTGGAAGGGAGAAAGCCAACAGATTCAGCTGGAATGGCATTCTGTTGTGTGATGAGAGATGGAAATAAGAGGGTGCATATATATATATATATAGAACAGAGGCCATAAGCCTAACTGTGAATGTTAATCATGTTTTATTTTTTGTTCATGTTTTATTATTATTGTTTGTCCAATTCTAAGTCATTTCCAAGTGAATGTAATGTTGAACAGTGTGGAGTTAAAATGTTCAAAACGGGGGACTTTTAGATTATGGGTTAAACTTGGAACATTGTTATGCTCAGAAATATCGTATCTAAGGAGTGATAGAGACTGGTTTCAGAGGTTAATGGTTATCTGTAGGAGCCAGATGGCTTTGGAATGTGTTGGGTGGACGGGAGGAAGTCGCAAGATTGCTATAGAGGATCTGTGGATTAGTCAAATGAGTGGTTGAGGTCAGGTCAGATCCCATTAAGGGAGAAATTACGGTTTTATACCCTATTACCCTCTTCCTGTCGAACCATAATTGCTGTAAGGATTGGAGAGAAGGAGGAGTGCCTACATTGGAGTATATATACTTGTGAGTATATATAATTGGAGTATATATACTCTAATGTGAAACATGTAAAGTGTGGTGTACTGAAGGGCAGCTCTCTAGGTCCTCTACTCTTTTCTTTTTTTACCAATGACCTGACACTGGCATTAAACAAAGCATGTGTGTCCATGTATGCTGATGATTCAACCATATATACATCAGCAACCACAGCTAAGGAAGTCACTAAAACCCTTAACAAAGAGTTGCAGTCTGTTTTGGAATGGATGGACAGTAATAAACTGGTCCTAAATATCTCTAAAGCTATGAGCATTGTATTTGGTACAAATCATTCCCTAAGTTCGAGACCTCAGCTGAATTTGTTAATGAATGGTTTGGCTGGTGAACAAACTGAGGGAGGAGACTAAATTACTTGGTTTTACCTTACATTGTAAACTGTCATGGTCAAAACATATAGGTTAAATGGTTGTAAAGCTGGTGAGAGGTCTGTCCGAAAAAAAGAGATGCTCTGGTTTCTTGACACCCCACTCCAAAAAGCAAGTCCTGCAGGCTCTTGTTTTGTCTTATCTTGATTATTGTCCAGTCGTGTGGTCGAGCGCTGCAAGGAAAGACCTAGTTAAGCTCCCGCTGGCCAAGAACAGAGCAGCACGTCTTGCTCTTCATTGTAATTAGAGGGCTAATACAAATACTATGAATGCCAGTTGCTCTTGGCTAAGAGTTGAGGAGACACTAACTGCTTCACTTATTTTTAAAAGGTACATTAATGTGTTGAAAATACCAAATTGTATGCATGGTCCACTTACAGCTCTGACACACACACTTACCCCACCAGACATGCCACCAGGGGTCTTTTCACAGTCCCCAAATCCAGAAAAAAATTAAGTGTACAGTATTAAATAGAGACATTATTGCATGGAGCTCGGTTCCATCTCATATTGCTCAAATGAACAGCAAACCTGGTTTAAAAAACAGATAAAGCAACACCTCAGGCACAACGCCTCTCCCTTATTTGACCTAGATTGTTTGTTTGTATGTATTGATGGGCTACATGTGCCTTTTTTAAATTGATGTAATTCTGTCCGTGAGCTGTTTTTGTCTATTTATGTTCTGTATTAAGTCATGTTTCATGTTTTTGTGTGGACTCAAGGAAAAGTAGCTGCTGCTTTCACAACAGCTAATGGGGATCCTAATAAAATACCAAATAGGGTTTTACCTGACAAGCGGCTTCTCTCCTTGCTCTTCCTCTTCAGCTTTCTCCACTGGTTCTTTTTCAGCTAGTTTTACCAATGAATCGGATATATTCCCCTCCTTCTGCAGGCTTGGATGTCCTCTTTTGTTTGGGAATGGTCTCTTCTATGTAGGTAAACACAGTTAATTACAATAGATTACAGTATGGCCAACAGCTGGACCTCCAGCTGGGCCGACGGTTGACCCCTGGGGGGACGGGTTTCAGGCCTCTTTCCCTGTCTCCATCCCAGTTATCCCTTACAGCTTACAGCCCTGTCCAACATGCCTAAGCGCACATAAACACACGACGACACAGAAATCAATACATAGCAATACAAAGCACATGATCCTGCGCTTTGTACTCTCTGTGGTCACTAAAGATCCCATGGCATTTATCGTAAGAGTAGGGGTGTTAACTCCGGTGTCCTCCCAATCTGGCCCTCATGCCATCATGGCGATCTAATCATCCCTAGCTTCCAAGTGGCTAATTCATCCCCCTTCTCTCCCCTGTAACTATCACCCAGGTCGTTGCTGTAACTTAAAATGTGTTCTCAGTCAACTTACCTGGTAAAATAAGGGTTCAATAAATAGACATCAACAGCAGCATACAAATACAAAATACTCATCAGCTTTCTTTATCTAACAGCCAGTGGAGTGTGGGAAAGGAGAACTACCTCTCCATTGCTCTGAGAACCTGGGGTAGGAGAGCAATCCACATATCAGCAGCAGAGCTAGCAGGAAGAGGATGAGACTGCGCTGCAGCCGAGACAGCTGCTTCCACTTCTATAGAGAAGAGGAAAAGAAGCACTCAAAAGCAATCTCTCAATTCAAATGACATTAGGACCCCGGATAATTTCCCCATACCAGATCACCATTAAAGAGGGACAAAAGCTTTTGACAGACTCTGTGATAGCTATTGTGTTACTTGCCTGGTACAACTCCAACATCTCTAGATGGTTGTTTTTCCACTAGCTCACAAACTGATCTAACCAGGGTGAGAGCAAGCAGTGAGGATTGAGGGATGCTCTCTCTTGGGAGACAACAAAAATAGCTAGAGGCACAACAAGCTACACTCAGACTGGCCACCTACCATAATTAACATCTGTGCTGAGCCACAAATGCCTATGTGAGCAATTATCAGTGAACCATGATGAAAAACAATGCATCATTGTCTCAAGAGAGGCTTTGTCACTGGAATCTATCCAAATAAAACAATACCCAAGAAGATGTAGCCTAGTCTGCCCTATACAAATGAAAACTTCTCCTCACATTCATGACACTATGCTTTTGCATATTGCCTGGGGCCGTATGTCTCAAGCCTCTCTGAGTATAAGTTCTGATTTAGGATCAGTATTTGCATTATTTGTAAATATTTTTAAATTCACAAAAGTAGTGCACTGGGCCTTTACTAGTCCTGTATTAACAGACCGATATAGCCGCCTGTAGCATGGCCATTAAGCAATGGGCCTTTCGTAGTGCTGTATTAGCAGACCGATATAGCCATGGGCAAAATAAAAATAGTGGCATCCCCACCCCAAAACATTTTCCGGCGGCTATGCCCAAACATACAATTATCTGTAAGATCCTCACTCGAGCAGTATCTTTCAAACACAGATTCAACCAAAGACTAGAGGTTTTCCAAATGGAAAACTTTGGACGGTGTATCAATAAACCCAGTCAATACAAAGGTACAGGCGTTTCATGGCTGCGATAGGAGAAAACTGAGGATGTACATTGTAATTACTCCACAATACTAACCTAATTGACAGAGTGAAAAGAAGGAAGCTTGTACAGAATAAAAATATTCCAAAACATGCATCCTGTTTGCAATGAGGCACTAAAGTAACATAAACAAAATGTGGCAAAGCAATTAACTTTTTGTCTTGAATACAAAGTGTTATGTTTGGGGCAAATCCAATACAACACATTACTGAGTACCACTCTCCATATGTTCAAGCATAGTGCTGCTTTGCATCATGTTATGGGTATGCTCGTTACGTAATGGGGAGTCTTTCAGGATAAAAAAAATAGAATGGAGCTAAGCACAGGCAAAATCCTAGAGGAAAATCTGGTAGATGTACTCACTTTAAAGCAGGAAAATAACCTAAAACACAAATCCAAATCTACAATGGAGTTGCTTACCATGAAGACAGTGAATGTTCCTGCGTGGCCGAGTTACAGTTTATACCTCAAATTTACTTAACCTGTTGAGTGTAGGGGGCAGTATTTTGATGTTTGGATGAAAAACTTACCCAAATTAAACTGCCTATTTCTCAGGCCCAGAATCTAGAATATGCATGTAATTGTCAGATTAGGATAGAAAACACTCTAAAGTTTCTAAAACTGTCAAAATATTGTCTGTGAGTATAACAGAATTGGAGAACACCTGAGGAAAATCCAACCAGGAAGTGCTGTTTTTCCTGAAACCTCTCTGTTCCATTGCATGCCTTCCCTCCATTTAAAGGGATATCAACCAGATTCCTTTTCCTACGGCTTCCACATGGTGTGAACAGTCTTTAGACATAGTTTCAGGCTTTTATTCTAAAAAATTAGCGAGAACGATCACATCGCGTCAGTGGATGGCTGGGTGCCAGCAGAGTTTTGCATGCGCAACAGCTTGGAGAAGACATTTTCTCTCTATTGAAAAAGCTACGGTCAGGTTGAAATATTATCGATTATTTATTGTAAAAACAACCTGAGGATTGATTATAAAAAAAGTTTGACATGTTTCTACGAACTTTACGGATACTATTTGGAATTTTCGTCTGCCCGTCATGACCTGCACGAGCCTGTGGATTTCTGAACAAAATACGCCAACCAAATGGAGGTTTTTTTATATAAAAATTAATTATCAAACAAAAGGAAGATTTATTATGTAACTGGGAGTCTTGTGAGTGCAAACATCCAAAGATCATCAAAGGTAAGCGATTCATTTTATTGCTTTTCTGACTTTCGTGACCAATCTACTTTGCTGCTAGCTGTTTGTAATGTTTTGTCTGCTGAGAGAGATCCTAACATAAACGCTTGGATAGCTTTTGCTTTTTTTAAATCTGACACGCCAGGTGGATTAACAACAAGCTAAGATGTGTTTTGCTATATTGCACTTGTGATTTCAGGAAAATGTAATATTTTTAGTAATTTAATATGAATTTGTCGCTCTGCAATTCAGCCGATGTTGACGAAAATGATCCCGCTAACGGGATGGGTGCGCCAAGTTAACAATCTATGGCAAGACCTGACAATGGTTGTCTAGCAATGATCAACAACCAATTTGACAAAGCTTGAAGAATTTTGAAAATACTAAATGGGCAAATGTTGTACAATACAGGTGTGGAAAGCTCTTAGAGACTTACTGTATAGTACCCAGAAAGACTAACAGCTGTAATCACTGACAAAGGTGCCTCTACAAAGACACAGTATTGTCTTAGGGGTGTATATACTTATGTAAATGAGATATTTCTGTATTTCATTTTCAATAAATTTGCTAACATTTCTAAAAACATGTTTTCACTTTGTCATTATGGGGTATTGTGTGTAGATGGGTGAGAGACAATCAATTGAATCCCTTTTGAATTCAGTTTGGAACCAAAAATGTGGAATTAGTAAAGGGGTATGAATACTTTCTGAAAGCACTGTACAGTACGTCCTTCAAAGTCCCCCATAAGCTTACCCTTTCCCGTTGTAGCCAGTAGCTAGTCTCCATCCTTGTCACTAATAACTAGCTGGCAATGCTATAACCTACAACTAGGGTTGCCAACTGTCCCTTATTAGCCAGGATGTCCCTTATATTGGGGCGGCATTGCGGCAGGGTAGCCTAGTGGTTAGAGTGTTGGACTAGTAACCGAAAGGTTGCAAGTTCGAATCCCCCAGCTGACAAGGTACAAATCTGTCGTTCTGCCCCTGAACAGTCAGTTAACCCACTGTTCCTAGACCGTCATTGAAAATAAGAATTTGTTCTTGACTGACTGAATAGTATTCTTGAGTTTGAAGAAAAAAACGGAAGCTGCTGAGATTCATCTGTGCTTTTTCCACAGCGTGGGTGTGTTTTTGACCAACTCGTAAAAAAGCTGGAGGAAACAACGCTCTGCATCACAGATGTTTACGAGGAAGTCCAAAATGTAAGACGCTTCAGCTGAAACAGGACAGTTTTTTCTGTTACCAGACCAAGCAGCTGATGGACAAACAATTGTCAGCACAAAGGTCCAAGCAGCAACAGGACTTTGAAGTTCTATGACACTGTCATTACATACATTGACAAGTGATTTCATTTTTCACCAGAACATGTATTGGTGAAACTGATCGGCCTCTATGAGGATCTCTCCTTCACTGACCTAGAGCAGGTGGTTGCCCTCAAAATGACAGAGACAGTCAGTATGAACCAACTCTATGAAGAGTGTTGTGCTAGCCAGGAGGAAATACAGAAAGCCAGACAGGATACCACAAAATCCACCCATGAGAAGTAGGCAGTTTTCCAAAACCTAGGAAAAGCCAACTTGATCAACATGTTCAGGATTGTCTCATTTGTCCTCAGTGTGCCAGGCACAAATGCCTTTGTAGAGAGGATTTTCTGTCTAATGACCATTAAATGGTCAGACTCAAGAAACTGATGTAGCACAGAGCTGATCAAAAATGAACTTCAAATATCTGGGAACTGTGACTCTGGCTATGCAAGAGGAGAAAGGAAAGAAAGGACTGCTTGAATCAGTCAAGAGCATCAAAAAATATGTAGACTTTGTGAGTGACTCATACCCCTTTTCCTCTTTTGCATTTGAACATTTTTTTGCTGTAAAAGATCCAAATTGTGATTTCTTTGATAATTTATTTTGGAGGTATATTCACATAAGTTTACATAATGATATAGTTTTAGTAAAGCTATAGGCTAAATGGAATATACAAATGTTTTGCCTTTCCAATTGAATAAGAATACACAACACCATACCCTGGTGGCACCGTGCACTGGCACTAGACCTTTTGTCCCTTATTTGGTCGTGAGAAAGTTGGCAACCCTACCTACAACCGAATATATTTGCTCCTTGCTAGCTATCTAATTGTTGACTTGTAACGCTACTTGTGAGAATTGATCCACATTTGTCACAAGTGAAGAGAGAATACCTTTCATTCCCCCAGTAACATGGCAAGCTACCTTGTTAGCTAACGTTCTCTTTTTTACTTTTCGTTTGCTTCCAAACAGTGGACGGTTTTGCAAAGACCAACGTTTAGCTATATTTGGGTGCCCAGTGTAGTAGATTTTACAAACCTCAACTGCTGAAAATGGTAGTTTAGCAGCAGTTGCATCCTCGTAAACACAACTCACCAGTGACAGTTCAGTGTGGGTCACATGACTCGAGGCCGGGTCATCATTGGTTACGCGTGCGTTAACCCATACTAACATACCGTACAATCTATGCCCATACTTTCTGAGATTGAACAAAGCACAAACTAGTCTTGGAAATCCTAGACCTAGAGCAACTGAAACATTGTTTACATTGTGGGAGGCAACCGGTCTACCTATGGAGATTAAGCATCATTAACCTTTTTACATAAAAAAAACGTTTCTTTTGAATAAACCCATGGTCTTTTGGCTATAGCTGATACAATATGAAAGTACAGAATACTGTTATGTGATTTTTTTTATTTAGCTAATACATTTCTCTGAATGAGATGCTGAATTATACACAGGTATAAACATGTCCAGTATATAATTTCCTGACAATAATAACATAAAATCAAATGATGAGAATTTTTACAAAACAAAAACTAAAAAAGCACCAAATGATCAGTCTCAGCCAGCTAAGGCAATCATGTTGAATGTTGATGTTAGGCTACTAATTGCATGTGTTTAGGATACCAAAAAACTTGGATAAATTAATAATACATTGACTTTCTAATAAACCCTGAACATTGTTCCTGAGAAATCAAATCAAATGTTATCTATCACATGCACCGAATACAACCTTACCGTGAAATAATTACACCTACCTATCCCCCCTACCTATCAGTGATCCAAGTGTGTTCGGAGACAACATTTAGAGAATAAGCCTTCTACTACAAAGGACACTGTGTCTACCCTTTTACCAAACATTTATATCAGCAATGCTTGGAAAGTTCTTTCTGGAGTTTGTAATGGAAGGTGGCTACTGATTTGGGGTTGAGTACTTATAAGACGTAACATAATACATATTCCTTTATGCAAGCTACTGCATGCTAAGACTGAACGCTCCCTGAGACCTTCCTGAATTCCCTGTTCGTTGGTTGGCCGTTACGCATAGAGACAGACCACTACAGCACTGAATTGTTCAGTGACTGAAAATATTAAATGCACTGCTCTCAATGGCCCATATTCACAGTCTCAGAGTAGGAGGGCTGATCGAGGATCAGGTCCCCAAATCCATATATTTATGATCTAATAGGCTAAACTGATCCTTGATCAGCACTCCTACACTAAAATGTTTTGTGAACACAGGCCAATGAAACCACCTCTTCAGCAATCCTAGCTTTGCTGAGCAGCTACAGTGTATGCTGCTTTTCTTTGAGCCTCAGCACTTAATTTGTTGAACAAAGAGAGGACTCGGAAAGCGATTGCTCAGTGCTAAAGCAGGAGAGCCAGCAGCCCAACATAATGCCCCTTTATTAGAACACCTAAAACAGATTTAAAACACATCAAAAGAGTTATGTTTTTAATAATACACATCACGTAGTGTGCACATCAGTGTCTGTGTTGAATATCAAGACTGTACCTGAGACTGTACCATAAGAATGAGCTGAAACAAGCACTGACAGTATGCGGTACATCTTTTTTTACAAATAAGAAATAGGCCAGTAACAGAACATGTCAAGCATGAATGAAATAAGGTTTCTTGCCCCAATCACTGCCAAAAGGGAGGGAATAGGTTCATTACAAGAGATCAGGGTTTTAGAACCTATTGGTTCTTATCTCATCTAAAGAAACAAGATCAACAACTCAACAGCAAGTTTTTTGGCCTCCTCAAGTACAAGCAGTGGTTTCTCAGTAAGCACCTTTTGAAAGGTCAGTGATGACCCATAAGACAACATTAGTCATGTCCAAATAGAACACATTGTTGACCGCTTGAATCCACTGCATCAGATAAAAAACAGACCATTCTGGCATAGGACTGTTCATACAGATGTAGGATCTAATTTGAGCCAGTTTGCTACAGCAGGAAAATAATCCTGCATCAACAGGAAATGTGAATTATTATGTGGATTGTAATTAATGGACATTTTTTTAGGGGTTGATACATTTGTTTTGTTACGGCAAATAAAGTCTGACATTTTCAAATGGAAATTACACACTTTAGAAGCCTTTTTTAACATGGAATACACTACACGTTTGCATGTCCTGCTGTGCAGAAAAATGATCAGCAACAAAAGAGTGATTAAATATCTGTATACAGAATAAGTTGTTGGCTGTAATGGAACGCTTTACAGCATCATAAACTGCTGTTCTAAAATGTTTTGGAAAAAAAGTCTAAATAACCATTACATATAGAAATCAAAACAACATTATATAAATTATTCATTACACAACAAATGTCTCTGTAAACAAAAATACAATTGTCTGAAAGAATTTGAGCCTGTGGAAGTTGATGCCCTCTCAAAGAGTAATTTATGTGGAGCCAGTTGACAAGAGAATTGATCGATGTTCTCCAACAAATATATCACATGGAAAGAGGAGTGATGCCCTCACAAAATGGTGGAGCGATTCCCTTTGTCCTCTTGTTCTCTAGATGTATTGGGGTCCTGAACACAGGCTTTTATCCTGGCTCTGTGAGTCCAAGCAAGTGGAAAAGGAGCAATAAGGGCCCCCTCTCTCCCTCTCTAGCTGAAACAGATGGGCCCGACGGTGAAGCCAAATTCATGTGTGAAGTTTCCACCCCCGAAGACAGCCACATCTCTCACAGGAAGCAGGTTGAGGTCCTCAAATTCAAACACAGACTCCCGCGGCTCCAGCGAATCCACCTCTTCTCCAGGCTGTCCCAGAATAAACACAGAAACACAGTGAATCAGAAATAGTTGAATCAGTAACACATTTGAATCAGTAACACATTTGAATCAGTAACACAGTTGAATCAGTAACACAGTTGGCCTGGGATAAGCATCAGAAATCCTGCAAACAGATGTCTTTCATGCTTGATATGCAGATATTGTATCTCTTTAATGATACAGTTACTTTAACAATGGGTGAAATATTTAAATAAATGTTTGTCTATTGCATCAAAATCAATGTACCATGCAGTCTTTAAGTGCTCCCAAGAAACTCTGCCTCCTTGTGTCTGCCAGGAACTTGACCTCTCTGTCTGTGTGACCCAGCCTGTGTCCCGGGTGGCATGAGTAGATGATCCTTTGCACGGCTTTCCAACTCTGCAACCTCAGGAAACGCATCTGAACCACATTGGCCCCTGGGTAATAGAACTGCCAGTGGCCAGGGGAGACGGAGTGGTTGTTTGTGAACAATTATGCTTTATACCTATGCTATGACAGTCTGAGAGACACCAGTACAAATTGTAAACAGCCAATTGATGCATTTTTTATTGAATTGAAGTAACTATGAATTGGCATGTTCAGAGAATAGTTGATAGAGGAGAGAGAGCATGACAGGCTGAGGAAGAGCGTGCATCAAAGACGAGAATGAGAGAGTGATAGAGAATGATATCATGAAAGAGATAACAGTAAACCTGAAATCCTTGTTCCTGCTTGCTGAGCCATTGGAACGAGCTGTTTGTCTCTGAATCCTTTAGCCAGGCCTTCATGGTCATCTACAGGTATAAACAATTATGATTATGTATGAGTATGGGTATTAAGTATGAATATAATTGTGGACATTAGGTTTCAATTGTCAGACACACAATGCTTGATGTCTTGAGTTCTAAAACGTTGATACTGATATCTGGAGGCAAATCACTTAAAAATGTGTCTGTTCACAGTCCTTGATATTAGCATTTAGCTCAAAGGCAAAACAATCTATTGGATTCCTGTCATAAATGGATTTGTTCTCCGCTAGTCCAGACAGTATCTCATTATTCTGTAGCCACCTGCTGTATTTGGTATTGCAGGAGCATCCCCACTGAGGGATAAATAGAGAGGTGTGAGGGTGAGAGGTGAGGTGTGTGGGGTACTGATGATGTTGTTGTCTACCTGGGCATCTCGGGGGTGAAGGCAGGTCTGTGCGGGTGTGCCAGAGAAGTTGCAGTGGACTAGGAGAGCATCATTGGGGCTGCCCTGGTTGGGGTCAATATAATACATCCCTGTACAGACACACAGCAACCATAACCTCAGAGTTAGTGTACCCTCATCCTGACCTGAAAAGCTCCTGTATATTCACTAGTTTTCATATGAAAATTAGTGAATAGGGACACATTCTCTAGCGTGCACTTCTCTAGGGACATATTCTCTAGGGACACATTCTCTAGGGACATATTCTCTAGGGACACATTCTCTTGCGGGTACTTTTCTGGGGACAAATTCTCCAGGGACACATTCTCTAGGGACACATTCTCTAGGGACACATTCTCTAGGGACATATTCTCTAGGGACACATTCTCTAGGGACACATTCTCTTGCAGGTACTTTTCTGGGGACAAATTCTCCAGGGACACATTCTCCAGGGACACATTCTCTAGGGACACATTCTCTAGGGACACATTCTCTAGCGGGTACTTCTCTAGGGACACATTCTCCAGGGACACATTCTCTTGTGACACATTCTCTAGTGACACATTCTCTAGGGACACATTCTCTAGGGACACATTCTCTAGGGACACATTCTCTTGCGGGTACTTTTCTGGGGACACATTCTCCAGGGACACATTCTCTAGGGACACATTCTCTAGGGACACATTCTCTAGCGGGTACTTCTCTAGGGACACATTCTTTAGGGACACATTCTCTAGTGATTACTTAGAGGTTGAAAGGCCCAGCGGTTCTAAATCAAATCAAACTGTATTTGTCACATGCACCGAATACAACAGGTATAGATAGACCTTACCGTGAAATGCTTGCTTACTTAAGACAGTTTTTATTAAATAAACTAAATTAAAAATTAAAAGTAACACAATAAAATAACAATAAAGAGGCTAGACTGTATATACAGGGGGTACAGGTTAGTCAAGGTAATTTGCACATGTAAGTAGGAGTAAAGTTACTATGCATAGATAATAAACAGTGAGTAGCAGCAGTGTAAAAACAAAAGTGTGGGGGTGGGTGGGGGTCAATGCAAATAGCCCGGGTGGCCATTTAATGAATTGCTCAGCGGTCTTATGGCTTGGGGGTAGACGCTATTAAGGAGCCTTTTAGACCTAGACTTGACACTCCGGTACAGCTTGCTGTGCGGTAGCAGAGAGAACAGTCTATGACCTGGGTGATTGGAGTCTGACACTTTTTTTGGCCTTTCTCTCACACCGCCTATTATATAGGTCCTGGATGGCTGGAAGCTTGGCCCCAGCGATTTACTTGGCCATACGCACTACCCTCTGTAGTACCTTATGGTCGGATGCAGAGCAGTTGCTATACCAGGTGATGCAACCCGCCAGGATGCTCTCGATGGTGCAGCTGTAGAACTTGGAGGAACTGGGGACCCATGCCAAATCTGTTCAGTCTCCTGGGGGGGAAAATGTGCTGTCGTATCCTTCTCACGTTGAGGGAGAGGTTGTTGTAATGGCACCACACTGCCAGGTCTCTGACCTCCTCCCTGTAGACTATCTCATCATTGTAGGTGATCAGGCCTACCTACCACTGTTGTGTCGTCAGCAAACTTAATGATGGTGCTGGAGTCATGCTTGGCAACGCAGTTGTGGGTGAACAGGGAGTACAGGAGGGAACAAAGGATGCAGGATCCAGTTTCAGAGGGAGGTGTTTAGTCCCAGGGTCCTTAGCTTAGTGATGAGCTTTGTGGGCACTATGGTGTTGAATGATGAGCTGTAGTCATTGAACAGCATTCTCACATAGGTGTTCCTTTTGTCCATGTGGGAAAGGGAAGTGTGGAGTGCGATTGAGATTGCGTCATCTGTGGATCTGTTGGGGCGGTAAGCAATTGGAGTGGGTCTAGCGTTTCCGGGATGATTGGTGTTGATGTGAGTCATGACCAGCCTTTCAAAGCACTTCATGTCTACCGACGTAGTCATTTGGGCAGGTTAACTTCACTTTCTTGGGCACAGAGACTATGGCGGTCTGCTTGAAACATGTAGGTATTACAGAGGGAGAGGTCAGGGGGAGGTTGAAAATGTCAGTGAAGACACTTGCCAGTTGGTCTGCGCATGCTCTGAGTACACGGCCTCGTAATCCGTTTGGCCGTAATCCGTCTTGTGAATGCTGACCTGTTTAAAGGTCTTGCTCACATCGGCTACGGAAAGCGTGATCACAGTCGTCTGGAACAGCTGGTACTCTCATGCATGCTTCAGTGTTGCTTGCCTCGAAGCAAGCATAAAATGAATTTAGCCCGTCTGGTAGGCTCGCATTACTGGTTAGCTCACGGCTAGGTTTCTCTTTGTAGTCCATAATAGTTTGCAAGCCCTGCCACATCCGACGAGCATCAGAGCCAGTATAGTATGATTCAATCTTAGTCCTGTATTGATGCTTTGCCTGTTTGATGGTTTGTCTGATGGTATAGCGGGATTTCTTATTGGCGTCCGGATTAGTGTCGTGCTCCTTGAAAGCGGCAGCTCTAGCCTTTAGCTTGGGGCGAACCTTGCCTGTAATCCATGGCTTCTGGTTGGGATATGTACGTTTGGTCACTGTGGGGACGACGTCTTCGATGCACTTATTGATTCTAATTTGCATTGAAAACATGAGAGTCCTGAGATTAGGATGCTGTGGCCATTCTTATGTGCCTTTAAATTAGCTTTGGGTTATAGATATACAGTACAGGTATAGACAGAGGGTTTCTGACCGCTGGCGTAGTCGGGGTGGCAGAGCCACAGCTCCATGCAGGTGGAGGAAGGGTGCTCCTTGCTGCCATCAGGGGGGTCTACCAGCAGCCTCAGGTCCTGGTGCAGAGAGTCCAGCAGGGTCTGGATCAGGGGGTAGTTGGGCTTATCTGACAGGTACTGAAGGTCCTACAATGGTGATGAGAATGATATGATCATTATGGAGTTATCCCTTCCACCAGTTCATCTAATGGCCTATTACATCTGCATCCCAACAGTAGTGCACTAGGTAGGAAATACAATTTGGGACACAGCCCTACTTGCTGATCATAAATGACTTGCCTTGAGTTGAGTAAGGGTCATGTTTACTGAGGGTCCTGGAAGTCCTGGGAGACCAGGTGCCCCCTGAAACAAACGCAACAAAAGAGTGGGACTAGGGTTGGAAAATTCCAGTAACTTTCCCAAAATTCACAGGTTTTCCAGAAATCCTGGTTGGAATAATGCTACAATCAGGGGGTAATATGCAGGAAATCGGGGAATCTTCCAAGCAGGATTTCTGGAAAACCTGGGAATTTTGGGAAAGTAACCAGAATTTTGCAACCTTAAGTGCTGTGTAATGGATGCAATGGTCTCTGTGGTGAATGGACCAATGCGTATGAAATCAGTGTCACTTACCGGCAGGCCCCTTGTCCCAGGTTGCCCAGGAAATCCCTCAAAGCCTTTCAAACCCTATGGAAATACAGCCCATAGTGCGATGAGAGTGGACTTATACCATTCCATACTTGCAATGGCATATTCAAATGTAATTTGATAAGGAAATGCACACTTCCTATTACTTTCCTTTGTATCTTCCAGTGTGATGACATGATGTGGTTGTGAATGTTGTCTTTTAATCTAGACACTGTGAGACAAAGCTAACACACAACTCTACATGGGGTTTGGTTTTGAAAGAAGATAATGTGTGTATGATTTGAAAAGACGAGAAAATAAGATGTTATATCATACCTTCTCGCCAAACAAACCCTGCAGATAAAGAGAGAATAAAAGGAGATGAGTTTGAATATCAGTTCTGAAGCACACTGCTCTGCACTAACAGCTGTTTCAATCTTTCAATGCCCTCTTATTCACTGCATTACGATCACATTGGCCACAGCTTCACTGCTTTTAGAGGCGAGGCAATGGTGTCTTCAATGGCCACAAGTTGAAAAGAGTAATAATCTACAGCTAAACCCGGAGAGAATGGCATAATGGCAGGACAGTCTGGTGATAATAAGGAAATGGACTTGAGTTAACAGAGTCTTGCTTATTAAGACAGTCTGCAATTAAAATGGAATTCGAGACATTATCCTAATCGTCATAATAACGCCTCGATGAAGCATGCATAGTCTTCGTCTTTATGGTTAATAGACAGGGGGTTGTTAAGCTACGTGGCTGAAAGATGAACTTTGTGCTCGTTTGTCCTCGCAAGAACTACGATTTCCCGTCGGTTGTGCCCCAAATGGCACCCTATTCTATACTGCAGTACATAAGGAATAGAGGGCCATTTGGGCGGCAGGTAGTGTTGTGCCAGTAATCGAAATGTCACTGGTTCGAATCCCCGAGCCAACTAGGTGAAAGATCTGTTGATGTGCCCTTGAGCAAGGCACTTAACCCTATTTGCTCCTGTAAGTCACTCTGGATAAGTGTGTCTGCTAAATGACTGAAATGTCAAATGTGGGAAGATTTAAAAGGGCTTGAGAAAATATTTCTGAGATTATCCAGAAGGGGGACTTACAGGTAGTCCTGGCATCCCAGGTGTTCCTCTTGGCCCAGACGGTCCAATATTCCCCTGGTGGGAAATAATAGATAATGAAACGTCAATGAAAAGTTAGCAATCAATCTTTTCAGAAAGTAAAAGGAATCAAAACTCTGATAGATCAGTTTAGATTGAATGAGCCTCATCATGGCTTTTGGCAATTGTTACTAGTGGATATGGTGTTATCATAGAGAGTTCTTGCTATAGATGTTTTGAGAGGAACAGTGTGTTCAGATAGTGTTGTTTTACCTGATCTCCCTTTGGGCCCACCTGTCCTGGCACCCCAACAGGACCCAGACTACCCTGTAAAACATAACGTTAGTCAGTCTGTCTGTCTGTCTGTCCTGGCACCCCAACAGGACCCAGACTACTCTGTAAAACATAAAGTTAGCCAGTCTGTCTGTCCTGGCACCCCAACAGGACCCAGACTACTCTGTAAAACATAAAGTTAGCCAGTCTGTCTGTCCTGGCACCCCAACAGGACCCTGATTAACTTGAAAACTACTCTGACAAAACTATTTACAGCAGAGTATTTTAGGAAACCTTTAGTATCCTTCCTGTTTGGCTGTCCTGGGGTGACCCCAGTGTCTCCTGACCCAGACTAGCCCCAGTAAAAGTTTATAACGTTAGTTATATCTGGAGTCTGTCCTATTCGTCTGTCTGTCCTGGCACCCCTTCAGGACCCAGACCCTGGAAAGGACTACCTGAATGATGACTTAGCCCCAGTCTGGCCATGCTGCTGTTCCAGTTTCAACTGAGAGCCCAGACCATGCCCTGGAAACCTGACATGAACTCCTTAGTCAGTCTGTCTGTCTGTCTGTCCACCTGACTGTGCTGCTGCCCAGTTTCAGGTTCTGCAGACTATTCGACCATGCTGGTCAAAACATTTGAACATCTTGGCCATGTTCTGTCTCCACCCGTCCAGCCAGAAGAGGACTGGCCACCCCAACAGGACCCTGATTTCTTCCTAGGTTTTGGCCTTTCTAGGGAGTTTTTCCTAGCAACTGTGCTTCTACACCTGCATTGCTTGCTGTTTGGGGTTTTAGGCTGGGTTTCTGTACAGCACTTTGAGATATCAGCTGATGTACGAAGGGCTATATAAATACATTTGATTTGATTTGATTTGATTTGAAACGTCATATTTCTAGATTGTTGCCAAACCTGTCAGTATGTCGTTTTTTTCTATGGTGTTAAAACTGACACCAGGGCTCGTTTGTAGTGTCTCAGATTAAGAGTGATGATCTGGAGACTTGTTATGAATGCCAGAAGTTTTTCACACAGAAGTCAGAACCAGAAATACCTTTAGGCCATCACGCCCTGGCAGACCGAGCGGCCCTATGTTCCCCTTTTCTCCCTGTGGGGAGAGGAACACAGAGGGTGAAGTCTTCACAGTGCATTTCTCTCTAAATTCACTAGTATCAATAATTCAGCCTGATCTATTCATACCTCACTCCCTTTTTCACCCTGATCCCCCTTGTCTCCTCCCAAGCCTGGGATTCCCTGAGAGAGAAAAGACATCCATCAGTTGTGTATCAATCATCAGCTGATCTAAAGCATTATCATGTAGCAATGCATTGCTTTCAACATCCTTTTCTCTAATCAAATAATATTTCTGACAAAGGAGAAGTACGTAAGAGACTCTCCTGCCTGGGATTGAATTATGAAATGGTGAAATAGATGACGACAGTCCTAATTGATGAGAGTAGAAATCTGTTGGACTTACTATAGACCCCACCCATCCTGGAACACCAATCAATCCCACATGTCCCCTCTCTCCCTGTAGGAATGACAGGAAATGTTGGTGCACGCCATGAAATATTATAGTATCATGGTTAAGAGATCGTTGTGTATGTGTGTGTGACCCTTTACATCACCCAACATCTGACCTTTGGTCCTCTCTCTCCTCTTGTGCCCCTGATTCCAGCCTTGCCTCTTTTCCCCTGTGGATGTTTACAATGTTGGTGAACGAGGCAATACACACAGGGTAAAACACACTGACACATCTCGGTCGTCTCCTAAATGACACCCTATTCCCTTTATAGTCCACTCAAAAGTAATGCACTATAAAGCGAATAGCGTGTCATGTATATATGGAACAGGGCGCCAGATGGGATGCATCCCTCATGTTTCATTCAGGAACCTGAATAATATTTGTTATTTTTCTAGAATACACCACTTTTATTTCCACTGTTACATTGAATGGATTGAAGGAAGGGGCTCTTACACTCCTTCCGATGTGACCTGTCTTTCCAGGTGATCCATCTCTGCCGTCATCTCCCTGTAGAGAAAACACAGCATCAACAAACAGGGGGACCTAGTCTAGCCTCTCTGTATGCATGAGTGTCCCCAGAGAGGTGAGGAGAATATGGGACCTGAGACTGGGTTTCACAGCACAAGACGAGAGGAGAACAATAGAGAAATAGAGAATCCTGATCTCACCTTCTCTCCTTTCAGTCCCTGTTTTCCCTCAGGTCCTGGGTTTCCCCTGACACCCTGAAACATTCAACACAGTAGAATGACTTAAAGAAACTTACCAGATGTCAGAGAAAGATAATAGGGTAGAAAAGATCAGTGACCTTCTGGTAGTGCTGCTAGTTTTTCAATATCACAATATGCCCATTTGACACTGCTTGAGGTCATCAATATTGGCTAAATAATAAACTTAGACGGACACCGGTTGCTATAAGAGCATAATGAACTAATTACATAATCTGTGGCATCCCTTTGCCCCACCCCTGTGTTTGTGAACTCACCAATGCCCCTAGGGGACCTTCTGGCCCCTGGGCTCCCACCTCACCCTGTGGCCCCTGTGGTGGGAGAGGAGACAACAACAAACAAGGAAGAATGAAGCAGAAGCAAAGAGTAAAATATAATACAGAGTTAATGGTAGATATGTGTATGAGGTGCGGGACATAGCCTGAGTGCGGGACATGACTTGATAATGAGCAATGGAGTTGGCAAGTATACAAGCCGATCTGGGACCAGGCTAAGATGTTGCTGTTCTTTACCTCCAAACCAAGAAGTGCTGGGGGCCCTCTGATGCCTGGCAGACCGTCAACCCCCTAGAGAGACAATTACAAAATCAAAACATACATTGTAGACTATTTTTGATTTGGTACAGTATATTTTGAAAATTATATTCATAATAAAACCAGACATTAAATTGGGGTTAAATGGGCTACTGTCTATTTCCCATGAACATTGGACTTGCTTTAGGGGCCAAACTGACTGCAACACTAAATGGGCTCACCTGCTCTCCTGGCTCGCCTGGTCCCCCTGGCTCCCCTTTCTCTCCATCTAGTCCTGGCTCACCTTTATGGCCCAAGGCTCCCTCAGTCCCAACCTTCCCTACTGGACCCTGCAATAGATACCACACCAGCACATGGACAATGTTATTCGTAGGAGAATCACTGGGAACATTGCTGACTTGACTAGACCATGGTCTAAGAGACAGTGAGACACTGACCTGTGGTCCTGGCTTCCCTGTGTCACCTCTGACTCCTTGAAGTCCAGCCACCCCCTTAGAATACAACAACAAGACAACATGAAATCAGACCAAAAGGACAAATGGATAATGCCATTCACCATGCACTTAGGTTATGAAGCAACCCTTACCGGAGGTCCTGTTTTGCCTTGAGGTCCGATGGCTCTGCTAGGCCCAGACTCCCCCTGGGGAGAAAGGGACAGAGAAAAAAATGTGAATTATAGATGGAAGCGTTTATAATTTCCCTATCCTGAATTGCTACTCCATTTGGTGTGCAGGCCAGGGAATCAAGTTATTACCTTCTCTCCTTGAGGTCCATCAGGCCCTGGAGGCCCCCTAGGGCCCATAATACCCTGAGAAGAAATAGAAGAGACCAACGGATCACTGTACATCCTGACAACACTCATCGCAAACCTGAGTGTTTCCCCGATTCCTTGCATCCTATCTCCTTGCTTCCTTCTCAACCATACTGGAGGAGAAGATTCAAGGTCCCTCACTTCAGGCCTTCTTCTCCAATGGGTTTTGAGAAAGAAGCAAGAAAAGTGGGTGTGAGGAGTCGAGGAAAAATTAATCGAGAAAGGGCATAACAGAGCAGAGAAGTCTAACCCAAGGACGCCAGAGTACAAAAATCAGTTAACCACCTAATTGAGGAACTCAATTTAACCTTGCGCAATACCCTAGATGCAGTTGCACCCCTAAAAACTAAAAACATTTCTCAAAAGAAACTAGCTCCCTGGTACACAGAAAATACCCGAGCTCTGAAGCAAGCTTCCAGAAAATTGGAACGGAAATGGCGCCACACCAAACTGGAAGTCTTCCGACTAGCTTGGAAAGACGGTACCGTGCAGTACCGAAGAGCCCTTACTGCTGCTCGATCATCCTATTTTTCTAACTTAATTGAGGAAAATAAGAACAATCCGAAATTACTTTTTGATACTGTCGCAAAGCTAACTAAAAAGCAACATTCCCCAAGAGAGGATGGCTTTCACTTTAGCAGTGATGAATTCATGAACTTCTTTGAGGAAAAGATCATGATTATTAGAAAGCAAATTACGGACTCCTCTTTAAATCTGCGTATTCCTTCAAAGCTCAGTTGTCCTGAGTCTGCACAACTCTGCCAGGACCTAGGATCAAGAGAGACGCTCAAGTGTTTTAGTACTATATCTCCTGACACAATGATGAAAATAATTATGGCCTCTAAACCTTCAAGCTGCATACTGGACCCTATTCCAACTAAACTACTGAAAGAGCTGCTTCCTGTGCTTGGCCCTCCTATGTTGAACATAATAAACGGCTCTCTATCCACCGGATGTGTACCAAACTCACTAAAAGTGGCAGTAATAAAGCCTCTCTTGAAAAAGCCAAACCTTGACCCAGAAAATATAAAAAACTATCGGCCTATATCGAATCTTCCATTCCTCTCAAAAATTTTAGAAAAGGCTATTGCGCAGCAACTCACTGCCTTCCTGAAGACAAACAATGTATACAAAATGCTTCAGTCTGGTTTTAGACCCCATCATAGCACTGAGACTGCACTTGTGAAGGTGGTAAACAACCTTTTAATGGCATCAGACCGACGCTCTGCATCTGTCCTCGTGCTCCTAGACCTTAGTGCTGCTTTTGATACCATCGATCACCACATTCTTTTGGAGAGATTGGAAACCCAAATTGGTCTACACGGACAAGTTCTGGCCTGGTTTAGATCTTATCAGTCGGAAATATATCAGTTTGTCTCTGTGAATGGTTTGTCCTCTGACAAATCAACTGTAAATTTCGGTGTTCCTCAAGGTTCCGTTTTAGGACCACTATTGTTTTCACTATATATTTTACCTCTTGGGGATGTCATTCGAAAACATAATGTTAACTTTCACTGCTATGCGGATGACACACAGCTGTACATTTCAATGAAACATGGTGAAGCCCCAAAATTGCCCTCGCTACAAGCGTGTGTTTCAGACATAAGGATGGCTGCGAACTTTCTACTTTTAAACTCGGACAAAACAGAGATGCTTGTTCTAGGTCCCAAGAAACAGATCTTCTGTTGAATCTGACAATTAATCTTAATGGTTGTACAGTCGTCTCAAATAAAACTGTGAAGGACCTCGGCATTACTCTGGACCCTGATCTCTCTTTTGAAGAACATATCAAGACCATTTCAAGGAAAGCTTTTTTCCATCTACGTAACATTGCAAAAATCTGAAACTTTCTGTCCAAAAATGATGCAGAAAAATGTATCCATGCTTTTGTCACTTCTAGGTTAGACTACTGCAATGCTCTACTTTCCGGCTACCCAGATAAAGCACTAAATAAACTTCAATTAGTGCTAAATACGGCTGCTAGAATCCTGACTAGAACCAAAAAATGTGATCATATTACTCCAGTGCTAGCCTCGCTACACTGGCTTCCTGTCAAGGCAAGGGCTGATTTCAAGGTTTTACTGCTAACCTACAAAGCATTACATGGGCTTGTTCCTACCTATCTCTCTGATTTGGTCCTGCCGTACATACCTACACGTACGCTACGGTCACAAGACACAGGCCTCCTAATTGTCCCTAGAATTTCTAAGCAAACAGCTGGAGGCAGGGCTTTCTCCTATAGAGCTCCATTTTTATGGAATGGTCTGCCTACCCATGTAAGAGACGCAAACTCGGTCTCAACCTTTAAGTCTTTACTGAAGACTCATCTTTTCAGTGGGTCATATGATTTAGTGTAGTCTGGCCCAGGAGAGGGAAGGTGAACGCATAGGCTCTGGAGCAACGAACCGCCCTTGCTGTCTTTGCCTGGCCGGTTCCCCTCTTTCCACTGGAATTCTCTGCCTCTAACCCTATTACAGGGGCTGAGTCACTGGCTTACTGGGGCTCTTTCATACAGTCCCTGGGAGGGGGTGCGTCACTTGAGTGGGTTGAGTCACTGATGTGATCTTCCTGTCCGGGTTGGCGCCCCCAGTACTTCTTCTGTCCTATTCGGTGTCCTGTGTGAATTGAAGTGTGCTCTCTCTAATTCTCTCTTTCTCTCTTTCTTTCTCTCTCTCGGAGGACCTGAGCCCTAGGACCATGCCTCAGGACTACCTGACATGATGACTCCTTGCTGTCCCCAGTCCACCTGGCCGTGCTGCTGCTCCAGTTTCAACTGTTTTGCCTTATTATTATTGGGCCATGCTGGTCATTTATGACCATTTGAACATCTTGGCCATGTTCTGTTATAATCTCCACCCGGCACAGCCAGAAGAGGACTGGCCACCCCACATAGCCTGGTTCCTCTCTAGGTTTCTTCATAAGTTTTGGCCTTTCTAGGGAGTTTTTCCTAGCCACCGTGCTTCTACACCTGCATTGTTTGCTGTTTGGGGTTTTAGGCTGGGTTTCTGTACAGCACTTTCAGATATCAGCTGATGTACGAAGGGCTATATAAATACATTTGATTTGATTTGATTTAACCTATTGGGGAAAAAAATTGTGCAAAAGTGGACATTGATCAATGCCAGTTAATGTCAACTTTTTAAAATGTATTTTTTACTTTGAGTGACATATATAGTATCTGATGCTAGTAAAAAAAACACACATCACTTCCTGACTCACCTGTAGCCCTGACAAGCCTGCAGGTCCTATTTCTCCCATGAATCCTGACTGACTCTGGTGGATACAGAACAGAGGTGATGTGCCAATCATCAAATTGATCACCCAAAGCCACGTCTCAAAAATCATATTGAAAATCACTTCAGTTGATTCCGTTTCATGGTTTCAAAACATAAACTAGAATGTGCAGCTCATTATGTATTGGCATCTGGGCACTCACCATAAGTCCGATGTGGCCCTTCTCTCCTTTTGGTCCCTTCTCCCCATTTTGCCCCAAGGTCCCCCATGGACCCTCCCGCCCTGTGGGCCCCAGAGGCCCCACATCACCCTACAAATAACAGCCATGTCAGTCAGACATCACCATGATGTAATTTATTTTAATTTTTAAAAGTTTTGAATTCTACCCCATTTTCTCCCCAATTTCATGGTATCCAATTGTTAGTAGTTACTATCTTGTCTCATCGCTACAACTCCCGTACAGGCTCGGGAGAGACGAAGGTCAAAAGCCATGCGTAACACAACCCAACCAAGCCACACTGCTTCTTAACACAGTGCGCATCCAACCCGGAAGCCAGTCGCACCAATGTGTCGGAGGAAACACCGTGCACCTGGCGACCTGGTTAGCGTGCACTGCGCCCGGCCCGCCACAGGAGTCTCTAGCACGCGATGAGACAAGGATATCCCTACCGTCCAAACCCTCTAAACCCAGACGACGCTAGGTCAATTGTGCGTCGCCCCACGGACCTCCCGGTCGCGGCCAGCTGCGACAGAGCTTGGGCTCGAACCCAGAGTCTCTGGTCCATGATGTAATTTCAACCACAATTCAACCTATTTGTAATGATGCTATTTCAACCACATTTCAACCTGTTTGTAATGACTATTTCAACCAGATCTCAACCCATTTGTAATTTCATTATTTCAACAAGATTTTAACCTGTTTGTAATTACTTTATTTCAACCAGATTTCAACTTGTTTGTAACCACAACCAACACTTATATGGCCCTGTCAAAAATTTGTGTCAAACGCACAAATGTTAATCAATGAATAGATATGCAATATACTGTACACACAGCACATTTATATTGATGGCTTAAATATGTAAATCACTGAGTGCCGAAAAGTCAGTGTTTGTTAACCTTCTCCCCTTTGGAACCTGGACCACCAGCAACGCCAAGAGGTCCATCATCACCCTGAGAACCAAAGGAGACATCTCTTGAATTACTGTACACTGCTGAGTATACTGTATGTGTATGGTCTGGTTGTGTGTATGATGCCTGGGTAAATGGATGTGTACTAGGTACACATGTGAGAATCTACAGGTGATGGTTCAGGTATGTACAGTAGATGTCCAATGCCATAGGCAGGTGACGGTGGTCACCTCTATTCCCATTGGTCCAGGAGAGCCTTGTAACCCTTTGAGTCCTTGTAGACCTCGAGCTCCAGGCTGCCCTGGAGGACCAAGTTTCCCACAAGGCCCTAGGTCTCCCTGGAATACACATGAAGTAGAAGAAGTAGTGAGAAGTGAAAGATGGTGAAATATATCTCTAGGTGTTTGTTTAGGCATCATAGTGTCACTATCACCAACCTTTTCCCCATTTGTTCCTGTTTGCCCCTCCAACCCCGATTGGCCAGGAGTGCCCTGGAAAGAGGAAATGGAAGAGAACTGTCAGAAAACTCACCTGGCTGAGACCACAGAGTTCCTGTTCGGAGTGTGTCCTACAAACCTGTTCGCCATCCAGTCCAGGAGGACCTAGATCACCAGAAGGTCCCAGCATACCCTGTGATGTTCCAAAAAAGTGTGGTTTAACACACATCACAAATTGCTAGATTATACATACAGTTGAAGTCAGAAGTTTACATACACTTAGGTTGGAGTCATTAAAACTTGTTTTTCAACCACTCCACACATTTCTTGTTAACAAACTATTATTTTGGCAAGTCGGTAATTTTTGCAACAATTGTTTACAGACAGATTATTTCACTTATAATTCACTGTATCACAACTCCAGTGGGCCAGAAGTTTACATACACTAAGTTGACTGTGCGTTTAAACAGCTTGGAAAATTCCTGAAAATGATGTTATGGCTTTAGAAGCTTCTGATAGGCTAATTGACATAATTTGAGTCAATTGGAGGTGTACCTGTGGATGTATTTCAAGGCCTACCTTCAAACTCAGTGCCTCTTTGCTTGACATCATGGGAAAATCAAAAGAAATCAGCCAAGACCTCAGAAAAAAAATTTGTAGACCTCCACAAGTCTGGTTCATCCTTGGAAGCAATTTTCAAACCCCTGAAGGTACCATGTTCGTCTGTACAAACAATAGTACACAAGTACTATACACCATGGGACCACGCAGCTATCATACCGCTCATGAAGGAGACGCATTCTGTCTCCTAGAGATGAACGTACTTTGGTGCGAAAAGTGCAAATCAATCCCAGAACAACAGCAAAGGACCTTGTGAAGATGCTGGAGGAAACAGGTACAAAAGTATCTATATCCACAGTAAAATGAGTCCTATATCGACATAACCTGAAAGGCCGCTCAGGAAGGAAGAAGCCACTGCTCCAAAACCGCCATAAAAAAGCCAGACTACGGTTTGCAACTGCACATGGGGACAAAGATCATACTTTTTGGAGAAATATCCTCTGGTCTGATGAAACAAAAATAGAACTGTTTGGCCATAATGACCATCGTTATGTTTGGAGGAAAATGGGGGCTTGCAAGCCGAAGAACACCATCCCAACCGTGAAGCACGAAGGTGCCAGCATCATGTTGTGGGGGTGCTTTGCTGCAGGATGGACTGGTGCACTTCACTAAATAAATGGCATCACAAGGAAAAATTATGTGGATATATTGAAGCAACATCTCATGACATCAGTCAGGAAGTTAAAGCTTGGTCGCAAATGGGTCTTCCAAATGAACAATGACCCCAAGCATACTTCCAAAGTTGTGGCAAAATGGTTTAAGGACAACAAAGTCAAGGTATTGGAGTGGCCATCACAAAGCCCTGACCTCGATCCTATAGAACATTTGTGGGCAGAACTGAAAAAGTGTGTGCGAGCAAGGAGGCCTATAAACCAGACTCAGTTACACCAGCTCTGTCAGGAGGAATGGGCCAAAATTCACGCAACTTGTTGTGGGAAGCTTGTGGAAGGCTACCCAAAACTTTTGACTCAAGTTAAATCATTTAAAGGCAATGCTACCAAATACTAATTGAGTGTATGTAAACTTCTGTCCCACTGGGAATGTGATGAAAGAAATAAAAGCTGAAATAAATCATTCTGTCTACTATTATTCTGACATTTCGCATTCTTAAAATAAAGTGGTGATCCTAACTGACCTAAATCAGGGAATTTTTACTCTGATTAAATTTGGCTAATGTGTATGTAAACTTCCGATCTCAACTGTATTTAGGGGTGCAAAATTGTGGTAACATTCCTAAATCAGGGAATAAGCAGGAACCAGGATTAACCAGGATTTCTTGAAAACCTGGAACATTTTGGGAAAGTTACCAGAATTTTGCAACCCTAGACATATCATTATCATCTATTACAATTGCTGTACTTACCATTTCTCCTCTTTCCCCCGCTGGTCCAATTAGTCCACCAGCACCTGTCATTCCCTGAGGATGGACCATACAAGGTTTAAAAAGAAGGACAACAAAGCATCACAATGGAACACAGATTACATTTTTTGATTACATTTTTACTTATCCACATGCACAGGATCACAGATGTAGTTGCACTCAAATATAAAATATATTATTTGGTTACTACATGATTCCATATTTATTATTTCATAGTTTTGATGTCTTCACTATTATTCTACAATGTAGAAAATAGTACAAATAACTAAAAATTCAGGAATGAGTAGGTGTGTCCAAACTTTTAACTGGTACTGTATACATGTTTACAACTGTGACAATGATGAATATAAATGTCCAAGCTAAAGGGCTGTGCTTGGCATCCCAAGCCATGCCAAATAAGCATCCAATGGGCTTTGAATCGTAAGCCATGTAATAAATTACAAATAAATGTATAGAATTCACTCACTGAAGCCTGACATAAAATGCATCCAACAGGCATCAGAGACTTAATGTCCCATAGTCTAGGAGTTTAGGAGGTTCTATAGAGGTTCTACACACTTAGATTTTTTTTTCTAGGGTTCTTTGGTAAGGGAGATGGTTTTATGTGGAACCATAATGACTCAAATAATGCTTTGAGCCGTTCAATGGTTATTTGCCATTCAGAAAATGGTTATTTCATCTTTAATTAAAACGTAGGCGTGGCGGCTCATTAGAATATTTTGGGGCACGATTTGCTCACAGCTCTTTTTGTGCAACTGTGAGTGAGAGTGTCATTCCAGTTGATCTAATCTGTTGTGTTATGTTGTTACATGTAAAATATGAGCATGGCCAGCAACAGTGTCTTGTGAAAGAGTAACGTAAGGCCTTGTGTCAACTGAGAACTGTTGACTAAATCAGTGGTTCTCAATTTTCTCCTCAGGGACCCCCAGCCATTCCAGACACCTATGGAATTTTAACAATATAATATAATACAAAACTGTATGGACGTTCAAAAAGTTATTTGTAGAACCATTGAGATGGTTACAACCCTTTTTTGGTGCTTTAAATAACCTTTTTTTAATGGTTATTTGTAGAACCTTAAAAAATTGGTTATTTATAGCACCATAAAGGTTTCCATTCAAAACTTTATGAGCATCTTTTTTTATAGAACATTCAAAAAAAGGTTCTATATTGCACCAAAAAGGTACCCGGTATGGTGACAAGCCAAAGAACCCTTATTTGGCACGATATAGAACCATTACACACTTTTTAGTGTGTACAGAGGTTACATTCCTCAGAGGTTGTTTAGAGGAGAAGATAGCACTATCTGCAAAGTAGTACCCACTAGGATTCCTGCTGGTCCGTTAGAGCCTTGTGGCCCCGGAGGCCCCCTGCTTCCCCTTGGTCCCGGTTTCCCCGTGGCTCCATCTGAGCCCTGCAGACCCGAGGGGCCCTGGAACACACAGACAGGTGAGTAGCTTCATCTATTAGTCTTGTTCCCATTGTGTATTGTGTCTACACTATTGGTCTGGCCAAGCAAGACTAACTATATATTGGCAGTGTATAGAGCATGGATCTATAAGAACTGCTGAGGGAGTAGTGAAAAGGCCTGTTCTGCAGTAATTTACCTGTGGGCCCTCTAGCCCTGTGTGTCCCAGATCCCCTAGCCGACCCTGAGGAGAAAACCCAGAGACACCATTGAAAGGCATGGATTACATTACAGATTGATTTTTCAAGATATTTAGGAAATGTAGTTCTGGTATGTGATTCCTGTTGATCTCACCTGAGGTCCTGGAGGGCCTCTTTCCCCATGAGATCCTGATACACCCTATACAATACAGCCCAGTCAGAACAGGCTCAATACACACATCATTTAACTTCTTGGATATAGGGGGCACTCTTTTAATTTATGGATAAAAAAACGTTCCCATTTTAAACAAGATATTTTGTCACGAAAAGATGCTCGACTATGCATATAATTGACAGCTTTGGAAAGAAAACACTCTGACGTTTCCAAAACTGCAAAGATATTATCTGTGAGTGCCACAGAACTGATGCTACAGGCGAAACCAAGATGAAACTTCAAACAGGAAATGAGCAGAATTTTTGAGGCTCTGTTTTCCATTGTCTCCTTATATGGCTGTGAATGTGCCCTGAACGAGCCTACGCTTTCTGCCGTTTGCCCAAGGTGTCTGCAGCATTGTGACGTATTTGTAGGCATATCATTGGAAGATTGGCCATAAGAGACTACATTTACCAGGTGTCCGTCCGGTGTCCTTTGTCGAAATTGGTGCGTAATCTCCAAGCTGCACGCATTCATCCATGTGATTCAGGGGAGAGAGGAGACTTCCACGAACGATATATATCATCGAAGAGATATGTGAAAAACACCTTGAGGATTGATTCTAAACAATGTTTACCATGTTTCAGTCGATATTATGGAGTTAATTTGGAAAAAAGTTCAGCGTTTTGATGACTGAATTTTCGTATTTTTTTGGTAGCCAAACGTGATGTACAAAACGGAGGGATTTCTCCTACACAAAGAATCTTTTTGGACAAACTGAACATTTGCTATCTAACTGAGAGTCTCCTCATTGAAAACATCCGAAGTTCTTCGAAGGTAAATGATTTTATTTTAATGCTTTTCTTGTTTTTGTGAAAATGTTGCCCGCTCAATGCTAATGCTAAATGCTACGCTAGCTATCAATACTGTTACACAAATGCTTGTTTTGCTATGGTTGAAAAGCATATTTTGAAAATCTGAGATGACGGTGTTGTTAACAAAAGGCTAAGATTGAGAGCTAGCATATTTATTTCATTTCATTTGCGATTTTCATGAATAGTTAACGTTGTGTTATGCTAATGAGCTGCGGGGATAATTACACTCCTGGATACAGGTTTTTTTCGTAGCTAAACGTGATGAACAAAACGGAGCGATTTGTCCTAAACAAATAATCTTTTTGGAAAAACTGAACATTTGCTATCTAACTGAGAGTCTCCTCATTGAAAACATCTGAAGTTCTTCAAAGGTAAATGATTTTATTTGAATGCTTTTCTTGTTTTTGTGAAAATGTTGCCCGCTCAATGCTAATGCTAAATGCTACGCTAGCTATCAATACTGTTACACAAATGCTTGTTTTGCTATGGTTGAAAAGCATATTTTGAAAATCTGAGACGACAGTGTTGTTAACAAAAGGCTAAGCTTGAGAGCTAGCATATTTATTTCATTTAATTTGTGATTTTCATGAATAGTTAACGTTGCGTTATGGTAATGAGCTTGAGGCTGTATTCACGATCCCGGATCCGGAATGGCTAGAATCAAGAGGTTTTAAACTTACACCAGACTCAATGAAGTTGTCTACAAGGACTTGTCACATACTGTATGTGGACTTGTTAATGACAGCACATTTACTTACTGGAGGTCCAGGCTTCCCAGTAAGACCAGACAGGCCTCTTACACCAGTCTCCCCCTGGGACACCAACACACAGTCCACCACACCAACCATTACACATTTGAAAGGAAATACACAATGTGATGCTGTTGGTATAAATTGAGTCCCACAGGTCTGGGATGGTCATTTGGAATATTGTCCACTGATTACATGACTCAAATACTGTGTCCTTACCCTATGTCCGGTGTGACCATTTGTGCCACGCATTCCCATGCTACCCGGGAAACCCTGGGGGACGAGAAACACAGGACTGGTAACATAAATAAGCTAAGTTGCACACACAGGATGACATGGCAGTGTCATCAGTCAAAAATACCAAACAGAGACATTGTCAGTGTGTCGGTCAAACCCCTTGCCCTGTAGGCCCTACAGAAGCATCACTTACATACAAGCCTACTGGCCCCTGGGTTCCCTCCACACCTTCCTTCCCAGTGAAGCCCTGATGCAGAGAGACAGCAACACACACACACACGGTTCAAACCTGTCCTATTTGAGAATCACATCAATCACATCCATCTTAAATGTGTCACTTACCCTCTCTCCTAGTGGCCCAGGGATACCTGTTGGTCCTGTCCGTCCAGGTGGGCCCTGTCGTGGGACAGTAGTCAGTAACACGGCACTCTGTGTGTGATGATGGCCTAAGTCCCCAACACTAAATCAGTATTGGTTGCAATAGTGCTGTCTACTCATGCTAGACTCACCAGAGGGCCTGAACGGCCATCTGGACCTGGCTCTCCAGCAATGCCCTGGAATCCCTGGATGAAGGACAAAGAAGGTGAGAAAGTGATGTAGAGAGTATGAGTAGAGGATGAGAGAATGATAGAGAGAGGAAGAAAGAAGAGAGGGGGCTTATCACATGGGTCCAGTCAATGAGAACCATTTAAATGCTAATATAAAACAAATCCGAATTGATTACTTACAATCAAATTAAGATGTATACACAACGCTGTGAGTCACATCAGTGTTTAATTTAGTTTATTATTTTTTTGCTTACAGTTGTTTAATCTTCTGATTAATGACTTTGTAATTATGATTATATATGCGGGGCTATTGAGTAATTGTGTCTCTGGTTATGTACAGAGGTTAACTGCACCCAATTTAATGATGTAAACATCAACAATGATCAAAACTGTACCAATGTTCCTGCAAAGGACATTAAATCAATGAAGAACCTTCAGCTATTTACAGGTATTAATGGATATGTAGATGGCACATAACTTTTTCAAATGGATCATTATTGGTCATATTGCCCAGATGCCACAAATATTTCTCTTAGTCATCCCTCTTCCTCTGCTTCCTACTCCTGTCTCCCTGTCCTCCCTCACCATTCTCTCTGCCTGGGTATGAGTCTATATTATATAGCAGAGGTTGTAATACAATACACTGGCCAGGTGACTAACTGGGGTACAAACCACTTTCACGCCACCTCATATTATATTATCCACATCCCACATAATCATACGTTTATATGAGAGTGTGTGTGTGCGAATGCACAGGTGTGTGTGTGTGTGCCTGTGTGTGTAGTGATGATGCAATATCCCTAACCTACCACCTCATACTCCTAAACCTTTTAATGCTCCCGTTTACAGGTATGGAGAGACACCTGATATCATTAACTAGCTCAGTAGCAGGTACTTTTCTGCCCTATTAAAATCTTTGCCCTAGTCTGCGTTTGTAGTGGTCATGAAATCATATAAAACCCATCATATAATCCAGGGGTGTCCTATAAATGTGATAAGGTGTTTATATTTGCTACCTTGCACTGCCCGGCCAAAAATAGCTGAGCCTGGAGAATGATATAATTCGCCAACCAATGAATTTAAACATAAAGGTCACTATGAGACTGAGTAACTATAAGAAGTTCTTAGAGTTACTTATACTGAACCAAAATATAAACACACCATATAAAGTGTTGGTCCCATGTTTCATGAGCTGAAATAAAGAAATCAGAGAAATGTTCCATGTGCACAAAAAGCTTATTTCTCTCAAATTGTGAGCAGAAATTAGTTTACATCCCTGTTAGTGAGCATTTCTCCTTTGCCAAGATAATTCATCCACCTGACAGGTGTGGCATATCAAGAAGCTTATGATCATTACACAGGTGCACCTTGTGCGGGGGACAATAAATGGCCACTCTAAAATGTGCAGTTTTGTCACACAACACAATGTCTCAAGTTTTGAGGGAGCGTGCAATTGGCATGCTGACTGCAGGAATGGTCCACCAGAGCTGATGCCAAAATTGTTCATTTGTCTATCATAAGCTGCCTCCAACGTAATTTTAGAGAATTTGTCAGTACATCCAACCTGCCTCACAACCACAGATCACATGTAACCACGCCAGCCCAGGACTTCCACATCCGGCTTCTTCATCTGCGGGATTGTCTGAGACCAGCCACACGGACATTTGATGAAACTGAGGAGTATTTCTCTGCAATAAAGCCCTTTTGTGGGGAAAGAATATTCTGATTGGCTGGGCCTGGCTCCCCAGGTTGGCCTGGCTCCCAAGTGGATGGGCCTATGCCCTCGAAGGCCCACCCATGGCTACGCCCCTGCTCAGTCAAGTGAAATCCATAAATTTGGGTCTTATTCATTAATTTCATAGAACCTCATTTCATTCAATTTACTGATTTCCTTATATGAACTGTAACTCAGTAAAATCGTTGAAATTGTTGCATGTTGCATTTCTATTTTTGTTCAGTAGTTTCATAGTGACCTTTAAGTGAACCACATGTATTTTGTTACTGTCTCCATGATAAGACTATGCATACTGCTTGTACTGTACCTTTAGGCCTTTATCGCCAGTTATTCCCACTGAACCAGAGAGACCCTGTAACACATGAGAAACAAGTGTCAACTCAATACACATCAACAGAGGTCATATTGTATACACAAGCACTAATGTGAAGAAGACACACAGGGCTAACCATTAACAACTACAGTAACTACATGACTACACATATTAAACAAGGACACAAATTCATTAATCTTGTCATAATAACTTTAGAATGTAATGATATGAGGTTGAAGTTGATGGGTGATTAATTAAAGTGGAAAATTCCCCACATACAATGACAATAATTTGTGAATCTGTCACATTGAGCAGGGTTGTGAAGATTGCCATCTGCTGTTCAGAACCAGAATGACTACAGTTGTCCAGCTATTGTACTGTATATACAGAAACTCTCAGGAGTATGTTTGCAAAATTTGTACTTCCAGGAATTTTCCCCAACTGGGAATTCTGGAAAACTGGGAAAGTTAACAGAATTAACAATTTTGGGAAAGTTAACAGAATTTCGCAACCCTACTCAGGAGACATTTTACTAGAATCCTTTCTGATTAGACAAATACTTTTCTTGAGCAATCTTTCAAATATTTTCTCACTTATATGTCAATATACAGATGTAGGATCTTAATTTTAGCCAGTTTGCTACAGCAGAAAAACTATCCCGCAGCAACAGGAAATGTGAATTATTATGTGGATTATAATTAATGGAAAAAAATAGTGGGGGTGCAACATTTTTTGTAAGGGAAAATCAAGTCTGAAATTTCAAACTTCAGATGCCTTTTTAAACCTCATAATCACTAAACGTTTTAAATGTCCTGCATTGCAGGAAGGTTCTGCTGCAACAGGGTGATACAATTAAGATCCTACATCAGTATGCAGTACAGACAGGGGGGAAAAACCAGACAAAATACATTTGAGATCTATTTTGTGACATTGCTCTATGTATACATAGTGCCTTGCAAAAGTTTGTTTAGGCAAGCCTAAATTACTTCAGGAGTAAAAAGGTGCCTTAAGAAATCACATAAGTTATATGGACCTCACTCTGTGTGAAATAATAGTGGTTGATATGATTTTTGAATGACTAACCTTTTCTCTGTCCCCCATACACACAACATCTCCAAGGTCCCTCAGTCAAGTATTGAATTTCAAGCACAGATTCAACTACAAAGACCAGGGAGCATTTTAGAAAGCCTCATAAAGAAGGGAAGTGGTTGGTAGATGGTTATCAATAACAAATCAGACATTGAATATCTCTTTAAACATGGTCAGGTTAATAATTATGCTGTGGGTTATGTATTAAACCACCCAGACACATCAAATATACAGTTGTCCTTCTGAATTAAGCTGCAGGACAGGAATGAAACTCCCTAGGGAGTTTTCATTTCTTCTTGTGGGAAGTTACTATAGACCACCAAGTGCTAACAGTCCGTATTTGTGAAATGCTTGATATTGTATGTGATATCAACAGAGAGGTATATTTTTTTCTGGGTGACCTACATATTGACTGGCTTTCATCAAGCTGTCCATTTAAGAAAAAGCTTCAAATTGTAATCTGTGCCTGCAACCTGGTTCAGGTTATCAGTCAACCTACCAGGGTATTTATAAACTGCACAGGAATTAAATAATCTACATGTACTGATCACATCTTTACCGAGGCTGCAGAAATCTGTTCAGAAGCAGTATCCACATCCATCGGATATAGTGATCATAATATAGTAGCAATATCGAGAAAAAAAACAAGGTTCCAAAGGCTAGGTCCTAATATAGTGTATAAGATATATATATATATATATATATATATATATATATATTTTTTTTTTTTTACCTTTATTTAACTAGGCAAGTCAATTAAGAACAAATTCTTATTTTCAATGACGGCCTAGGAAGTGGGTTAACTGCCTGTTCAGGGGCAAAACAACAGATTTGTACCTTGTCAGCTCGGGGATTTGATCTTGCAACCTTCCGGTTACTAGTCCAATGCTCTAACCACTAGGCTACGCTGCCACCCCGATATCATACACAAGGTTTTGTAGTGATTCCTATGTTGAAGAATTGCTAATTCCAGCTACTAATAAGCGTGCACCCATTAAGAAAATGACTGTAAAAATGGTGAAGTCCCTGTGGATTGATGAGGAATTGAAATATTTTATAGTTGAGAGGGATGATGCAAAAGGATTGGCACATACAGTGCATCTGGAAGTATTCAGACCTCTTGACATTTTCCACATTTTGCAAAAACAGTTTTTTAGACATTTTTGCAAATTTATACAACATAAAAAGTATTCAGACCCTTTTCTCTGAGACTCGAAAACGAGTTCAGGTGCATTCTGTTTACATTGATCATCATTGAGATGTTTCTACAACTTGATTGGAGTCCACCAGTGGTAAATTCGATTGATTGGACACGATTTGGAAAGGCATACATCTTTTTATATAAGGTCCCATAGTTGACCGTCCATGTCAGAGCAAAAACCAAGCCATGAGGTCGAAGGAATTGTCCGCAGAGCTCCGAGACAGGATTGTGTCGAGGCACAGATCTGGGGAAGGGTACCAACACATTACTACAGAATTGAAGGTCCCAAAGAACACAGTGCCTCCATCATTCTTAAATTGAAGAAGTTTGGAACCACCAAGACTTCCTAGAGCTGGCCGCCCGGCCAAACTGAACAATTGGAGAAGAAGGACCTTGGTCAGGGAGGTGAGCAATAACCTGATGGTCACTCTGACAGAGCTCCAGAGTTCCTCTGTGGAGATGGGAGAACATTCCAGAAGGACAAGCATATCTGCAGCATTCCACCAATCAGGTGATACAGCGTCCAGATGGAAGCCACTCCTCAGTAAAAGGCACATGACAGCCTGTTTGGAGTTTGCCAAAAGGCACCTTTGGCCAGAGCCTGGACTTATACCCGATCAAACATCTCTGAAAAGACTTGAAAATAGCTGTGCAGCAACGCTCCCCATCCAAACTGACACACTGTCTGGCTGCACAGCCGATTGGTAAACATACTGTGAATTGAGAAATCGTGTGACTAAACTAAATAAAACGAAGAAAAAACTGTTAAGATAACTGATATAAAGGATAATAGTAAAAAGATTTTGAGCATCTTAAATGAAATGTTGGGCAAAAAGGCAAGCTCAGTTTCATCATTCATTGAATTAGATGGCTCATTTATCACAAAACCCACTGATATTGGCAGATATTACTTTAATGACATGCCAACAACAACTTATGAACCTACACCTCAATGCGTAACTGACCAAATTATGAAAAACAAGCATTGTAATTTTGAATTCAGTAAAGTGCGTGTGGAAGAGGTGAAAAATGTATTGTTGTCTGCCAACAATGACAAGCCACCTGGGTCTGACAACTTGGAAGGAAAATTAATGAGGATGATAGTGGACTATAATATTATTGCCACTCCTATTTGCCATCTCTTTAATCTAAACCTACAAGTTAGTGTGTGCCCTCAGGCCTGGAGGGAAGCAAATGTAATTCCCAATAATAGCAAAGTACACTTTACTGGCTCAAACAGCTGACCAACAACCTGTTACCAACCCTTAGCCACATTTTGGAAAGAAATGTGTTTGACCAGATACAGTGCTATTCCACAGTAAACAAATGTACAACAACTTTCATCACACTAATAGGGATGGGCACTCAACATGTCCAGTACTTACACAAAATGACTGACGATTAGCTGAAAGAAAATTATAATAAGAAGATTGTGGGAGCTGTTTTGTTAATCTGCTGCTGTAAAAATATACAGTACCAGTCAGAGGTTTGGACACACCTACTCATTCCAGGGTTTTTCTTTATTTTGACTATTTTCAACATTGTAGGATAATAGTGAAGACTTCAAAACCCTGAAATAACACATACAGTATGGAATCATGTCTCCAAAAAAGTGTTATATTTTATATTTCAGATTCTTCAATGTAGCCACCCTTTCCCTTGATGACAGCTTTGCACACTCTTGGCATCCTCTCAACCAGCTTCATGAGGTAGCCACCTGGAATGCATTTCAGTTAACAGGTGTTCCTTGTTAAAAGTACATTTGTGGAATTTCCTTCCTTCTTAATGTGTTTGACCCAATCAGTTCGGTTGTGACAAGGTACCGTAGGGTGGTATACAGAAGATAGCCCTATTTGGTAAAAGACCATGTCCATATTATGGCAAGAACAGCTCAAATAAGCAAAGTGAAATGACAGTCTATCATTACTTTAAGACATGATGGTCAATCCAGAAAATGTCAAGAACCTTGAAAGTTTCTTCAAGTGCAGTCACAAAAACCATCAAGCGCTGTGATGAAACTGGCTCTCATGAGGACCGCAACAGGAAAGGAAGACCCAGAGTTACCTCTTCTGCAGAAGATAAGTCCATTAGAGTTAACTGCACTTCAGATTCCAGCCCAAATAAATCCTTCACAGGGTTCAAGTAACAGACACACATCATCTCAACATCAACTGCTCAGAGGAGAATGTGTGAATCAGGCCTTCATGGTCAAATTGCTGCAACAAAAAAAACACTACTAAAGGACACCAATAATAATAAGAGACTTGCTTGGGCAAAGAAACACGAGCAATGGACATTAGACCGGTGGAAATCTGTCTTTTGGTCTGATGAGTCCAAATTTGAGATTTTTGGTTCCAACCACCATGTCTTTGTGAGACGTAGTGTAGCTGAATGGATGATCTCCTCATATGTGGTTCCCACCGCGAAGAATGGAGGAGGACGTGTGATGGTGTGGATTGCTTTGCTGGTAACACAGTCTGTGATTTAATTTGAATTCAAGGCACACTTAACCAGCATGGCTACCACACCGATACGCCATCCCATCTGGTTTGGGCTTATTGGGACTATCATTTGTTTTTCAACAGGATAATGACCAAAAACACACATCCAGGCCGTGTAAGGGCTATTTGAACAAGAAGGAGAGTGATGGAGTGCTGCATCAGATGACCTGGCCTCCACAATCACCTGACCTCAACCCAATTGGACTGCAGAGTGAAGGAAAAACAGCCAACAAGTGATCAGCATATGTGGGAACTCCTTCAAGACTGTTGGCATTCCAGGTGAAGCTGGTTGATAGAATGCCAAAAGTGTGCAAAGCTGTCATCAAGGAAAAGGGTGGCTACTTTGAAGAATTTAAAATCTAAAATATATTTGTATTCATTTAACATGATTCCATGTGATATTTCATAGTTTTGATGTCTTCACAAGTAAGTGTGTTATGTCTTTACATCTCCTGCAATGTCGTGAATCAAGAGGTACCTGTCTAACAGAACACAGAGGAAGCCTTGTCAACATAATTTAGGTAGAGTCAGGCATTCCCCAGGGCAGCTGTCTAGGCCACTTACTTTTTTTCCAATCTTTACTATTGACCTGCCAACTGGCACTCAGTAAATCCTGTGTGTCTATGTATGCTAATGACTCAACACTATACAAGTCAGCTACCACAGCAAGTGAAGTCTCTGCAAACGCTTAACAAAAAGCTGCAGTCAGTTTTAGAATGGGTGGCAAGAAATAAGCTAGTTCTAAATATTTCAAAAAGTAAAAGCATTGTATTTGGGACAAATAATTCACTAAACCCTAAACCTCAACCACATATTGCAATGTATAATGTGTAAATTGAACACGTTGAGGAGACTAAACTGCTTGGAGTAAGCCTGGATTGTAAAACTGTCATGTACAAAACAAATATATGCAACAGGAGCTAAGATGGGGAGAGTATAATAAAACAATAAAATACTGGGGTTTCTCAGGATAAAAAGAAATAGAACTAAGCCCAGGCAAAATTCTAGAGGAAAACCTGCTTCAGTCTGCTTTACACCAGACACTCTGAGAGGAATTCACCACTCAGCAGCACAATAACCTACAGCACTTGGCCAAATCTACACTGGAGTTGCTCACCAAGAAGACAGTGAATGTTCCTGAGTGGCCAAGTTACAGTTTGGACTTAAATCAACTTGAAAATGACTGTCTAGCCATGATCCCCTACATCTTGAAAGAGCTTGAAGAATTATGAATAGATTAATGGGCTAATATTGCACAATCCAAGTGTGGAAAGCACTTAGAGAATTACCTAAGAAGACACACAGCTGTAATCGCTGCCAAAGGTGTTCCTAACATGTATTGACTCAGGGAGCTGAATGACTCAGGGAGCTGACTATATTTTAGTTATTTAATTTAAATACAATTATTTGTTTTGTTTTTTATTCTTCCACTTTGACATTACAGAGTATTTTGTGTAGATTGTTGACAAAAATATACAATGAAATCCATTTTAATTAGACTTTGTAACACAAAAGGTGAATAAATCCAATGGGTGTGAATATTTTTGCAAGGCACTGTATACAAGCTCAGTGTCTTCAGGGGTGTGATCATGGTATTGAAATATGATATAGAATGGGAACCTGTGTACCAGGCTTTCCTTCTGGTCCCTCTGTCCCAGGTGGGCCTGGCAAACCCTGTTGGAGACAAGTACACACACACACTCATAATAAGTGTACTGTGATTATGTAATACGTAATATTCAGCAGCCTACAGTATTCACCTATGGTGGCCGTGGGGGGGTGGGGGGGGGGGTCAATAGTGGGATGATGGACGGTAATTCACACTAGCTTTTAGTCAGCTCCATTAGATAAGCCCATACAGCCTTGGATACTCTTCATCACCAAGCAGAAGTGTTAGTATTAAGTGTTTTGCCACTTATCTGCACACACACCACAGATCTGCTGTTCTGACAATCACAGATGTTGCCCGTTGAGGTGTATACTGTATATCTGATTTGTCAAGAATATTGATGTGTTTTTCAATGCAAATTGATCAAGTAGATGGCTCCACTAGTGTTTGTCTGTGCATGGTATGTGCTTACCAGTGAACCAGGCTGGCCATCATGCCCTCTCTGTCCGATGCGACCCTGGGTAGAAGAAGGCAGTGCCAATCAGGTTACCATTCAAATATCAAGAGCAGGACTAAAATCACGCTTTACTAAATACTAAGGTTGAACAAAAATCCCTGTAGAATTCCAAATCCCAGAAATTCTGGATAACTTGGACATTTTGTGAAAGTTCCCAGAATTTTCCAACCCTCATAAACACATTCAACAGGAGTGTCCTACCTTGGTCCCTCTGTGTCCAGGCTGGCCGTTGCGCCCATCTGGACCCCTATTCCCCTTCAGAGAAACAGACATTTTTTATGAGACTATAGCTGTTTCCCAAATTGCACCTCCTACAGGACTCAAAGTAGTGCACTATATACTGTAGTGTATCGGGTGCCATTTGGGACACACTTTTTAGGACATGAAGTCCACAGTTTTATGATCATTTTGACCAATCTTAACAGGCAGGCTGATGAAAGAATGACAATCTAAATGTTACTTTCACTATAATGCATTAATTTTTTAATTCTTCTCTGACCTTCAGCCCATCTCTGCCCAGTTTTCCCTGAGGGCCAGTTTCTCCATTCTCCCCCTAAAAGAGGAGACACAAAATCCATCAGTCTTCCAGTGGTAAAGTAGCAGTCTATATAACTGTAGATACAGTGATAAGGCAGGGAGACGACCTACCCCAATGCCTTTAGTGCCAGGTTGACCATTGAGCCCTGTAAAGCCAGGGAAGCCACTAGGACCACTCTCTCCCTGAGGCCCTTGGATGCCCGAAGCACCCTGAACACACTGAGATATAGAACGAGAGAGAGAAGACAAATGTGTAACTCATAATTTAGATGTCAAAAAGTATGAATCAAGAGTTTTAGTTTTGTTGAATGTCTACACGTCTCCAGAGGCTGGGTTCTTACTCTCTCCCCCTTTGGTCCAGGGTCCCCTTTGTCCCCGTCTGGTCCTCTCTTACCCTGTGGAGGTTAGAGAGGAGTCAGAGGACTGCAGGTACAGTACGTAGTTGAAAAGCATGCAACCTGATTCTTCAAAGTGTTTTGAATCAATCTAAGGACAATACAACAATGTATTATATCTAATTCAAAATGTATTTCAGTAAAACGCAGAAGCAGTACTTACAGTAATTCCAGGGAAACCCTTTGGACCTTGTGTTCCCAGTGGCCCCTTCAATCAAAGAATGACAGAGAAGGGATTGAAGTGTTAGTTCCTTTTAGTTAGATTTTCTTGCTTCAAGTAGATGGACGCCTATCACATCATGGCTCCAAAGCTCCAGAAATATTTCACAAAATCTTCCCTTTCATGATGATCTCATTGTCTAATCTATAGCCACACTTCAGCCATACTGACTGACAATGTAAACTGACTAGACTGAAAACCTTTTTTCCTCACATTTTCAAAGAATACATTTATATTTTCCAACAGGGCTATACATTTGGGTGAGTTTTTTCTCTCGCCTGAGTAGCCTTGTTTCACTGCTAAAAATAAAATTAAACCATCTAGTGTTCAGTGAAATAAAAACACAATGTCAAATACAGGTAGCCTAGTCAAATAATTAACATTGAATCACATTAACTGTTACTCTCTCGCAGGACACCTTCACTCTTGCGCAGATATTTAGAAACGAAACATGACAATTTGAAAAATAAGCGAGAATAAAGATGACTTTCGAGTAGTAAGACGTATAAAAGCAACAGATAACATTAATAAGAAGGGGCTAGAAGTGACTTATACGGTGAGCTACCGAGTGGCTAGGACAGGCAAGCCCCATTCTATTGTGGAGGGCTTAATTCTTCCTGCTGCCGTGGATATGGCTGCGACAGTGCTGAGGGAAAAGGCCAACAAAACTATACAGACATTGTCTTCATCAAACAACACTGTTTCACAACGCATCAGTGACATGGCAGGAGACGTTTTGAAACAATTACTGCTTCGCGTACAAGCCAGTGAATTATATGCGTTACAGCTGGATGAGTCAACAGACGTGGCGGGCCTGGCACAGCTCCTGTCCATTACGTTTATGGGGGGTCAATTAAGGAAGACATTCTCTTCTGCGAACCACTGGAAACCAGCACCTGAGTGAACTGGGTGCGCAATTACGCAGGTACTTTCCCGAAATGGACGACACAAACAACTGCATTCGTTATCCCTTTCATGCCCTGCCTCCAGTCCACTTACCGATATCTGAACAAGAGAGCCTCATCGAACTTGCAACAAGCAGTTATGTGAAACTTTAATTTAATCAGAAGTCACTGACAGATTTCTGGATTGGGCTGCGCTCAGAGTATCCTGCCTTGGCAAATCACGCTGTTAAGACACTGATGCCCTTTGCAACCACGTACCTATGTAAGAGTGGATTCTTGGCCCTCACTAGCATGAAAACTAAATACAGGCACAGACGTGTATGGAAAATTATTTCAGACTGAGACTCTCTCCAATACAACCCAGCATTGCATTGAGTTATGTGCATCCTTTCAAGCACACCCTTCTCATTAACCTGGGAGTTATTCACAATTTTATATAAGGTATAAGGTTTAATATGTAAGATGGCTAAATAAAGAGCAAAATGACTGATTATTATTATATTATTATTTGTGCCCTGGTCCTATAAGAGCTCTTTGCCACTTCCCATGAGCCGGGTTGTAACAAAAACGTACTCATTCTTATGTTTAATAAATGTATTGTGTGTGTGTGTGTGTGTGTGTGGCAGGCTTACAATGATGGCAAAAAACAACATTTGAGAGTGCGCTGCCCCTGGTGCTAGAGGGGGCACGCAGCTGGAGGTTGAACATTTGAAGGGGTACGGGACTATAAAACGTTTGGGAACCACTGGCTTTAGAGGACGTCTGGATAACAGCCAGAGTTAAACTCACATGCAAACCGCCTGGGGATGGGTTTCTACACTATGGCAATCTAGCAGTTTACAACTTCTCCAAATGGGAATTTAATATCACAGAGATACAGTGTGTTCATCATTCAGACCAGTGTTCATTTTGGATCTTTTTTTAGATATAGTCTAGTCTTAGTCATTTTGATGAAAAAAGTGGGGCATTTTAGTCAACTTAATGCCCTTTCATTTTAGTCACATCACATTTGTATTGCCTCATTAAACCTATACTAAACACAAATCCCTGTCTTGTGCACAAACATGCATAGCCTTGTCCTACCAACATAGTTTCCTGCATAACATTCTATTCTCTTCCCAACAGCAGAAATACTGTATCACAAACATATACACTGTGTACAAAGCATTAAGAACACCTGCTCTTTCCATGACAGACTGACCAGGTGAATCAAGGTGCAATCTATGATCCCTTATTGTTAAACTTGTTAAATTCACTATAAATCAGAGTAGATGAAGGGGAAGAGACAGGTTAAAGAACGATGTTAAAACCTTGAGACAACTGAGACATGGAATGTATATGTGTGTCATTCAGAGGGTGAATGGGCAAGACAAAAGATTGAAGTGCCTTTGAACGGGGTATAGTAGTAGAGAACTGCAACGTTGCTGTCAAGAACTGCAAGGCTGGGGTTGCACCTCTGTCACTCGGTTGTGGCATTACGATTGTTATCAATGTTCCACAGACGCCGAAGCCGCATTGGTGTCCAAAAGTAAAAAGAGGGCGAATGACTTTGAATGGGAGTTAATGTTTCGCCCAGTGATGTGACTTAAACCTTGAGTCCAAATCGAGTCCCAACTCCCCTGTGCTCCAAGTCCAAGTCACCAATGGTCGAGTCGCGAGTCCAGTGACGAGTCCCTATGGCTGAAGTCCGAGTCCCAGTGCTCAAGTCCTGGTCCAAGTGCTCAAGTCTGAGTTATTGGGTCCCCATTAACCCAAAATAAAGTTGTTAACGCAGTCAGATACAGTGTAGTGGCAAGAGGAATTTAGTCAACAAATGGTTTACTGTTCCTTTTCCTTTCTTTCTGTGCCACCAAATGTTAGCATATAGGCTACTGGTAATGTTGCCAGGGCCACGTTCAAAACGTTCTCGAATTTGCAGATAGAAAGTCCATGAATTTGGAGTCTAGCTTAACCCTCCCACTTTCCCCACTCCATTTGCTCCAGGTTCTGTAGCCAACGTAGCCAAGATTCCATCTTTTCCTCTGAGAAAACGGCTTGATTCTAGCCCAACCGTTCAAAAGATATTACCCATAATACCGGCGCTATGTTTTTTCTTTGTATTGTGCATTGGCGGGCTGCATTTTACATTCATAAAGCATATCGTGGGCCGTTCTAAAAACTAGGCGACTTGCGGACTGGACCGTTAACCATTTGTTTAGACTACACCTTCTTCAGTCATGTTACCTCATTAGCTAGCTATAGCTAACGACCTTGGACGTGATCAGCAGTACGCAAAGTATACATGAATCCTTATTCAACTTTCACAGAGAGGCATGTTTGTTCTACATATCATATTTCTATCTGAATTTTCCAAAATGTTGTGTCCTACTGAACGTGCCCCAGGTTGTTATCTACAGTATAGCTATTGCTAGCGAATGTGGTGTGTCCATCCCACTGCTGAACAGACCTGAGCTGCGCATCTGTGCTGCTAATATTAATTGAGCTTATTACTGAAAAGCTCTCAATCTCTCCAAAAAACTATTGTCCAGTCCACTTAGTATCCGTCACATCTCATATTAGTGAACAGAAATGAAAAATCGTTTTTTTCTTTTTTTTTTTTTGGGGGCTATTTAGTCAGTTATAGTCTTGTAATTTGCCACTAAAAATAGGTTTTTGACAAATATTTTAGTCACAATATTTGGGTTACTCTCTTAAGCTAGAGGATAAGGCTATCAGAAGATCATACAGCTTGAGGATAGAGCTTTCATCCATTAGCTAAGATCAGTGCTCCACAACACATAAAAGCTTCAATATGTAGGAAATGGGATACACACTGAGTAGTATCATCAGTAGCCTGATGCTGTGACTTAAAACTGGAATCCTTAGTTGCTACATACAACTTATAAATACATCATCAGCCTAGTTCAATTTATTACCCCATCAGAACACAAAATATAAGCTTGTTTTACTATGTTTGTAAACAATGTACAGTAAATGTAAACAAACACTGTATAGCCTAAAAAAATGTTTTACTCTAATTTTGATATAATGGATGGTCAGTACTTGCATCGATAGCTCTGGCTATGAGTTTTAAAGTGGTTACATTTCTCTAGATCTTTCCCTCAGCTTTTTACCAAAACACTGGCGGGTAACCACTTGGTTATTGTTTTAATTAAGGATTCTAGCTTTAAGTGACAGATGGGGGGGGGTCTCTGGAAGGAAGAGTGGGGTTTAGGTGGTCAGTCCACTGGGTACTATGCTACTCACCATGGGCCCCTCGAACCCTGGCTCACCCCGGATACCCATTGTCCCCATAGGCCCCTGAGGAAGACAGAAAAAGGAAGGAAAAGAGGGGGTTGGAGAGAGACATTTATAGTCATTTATTTACTAGAGCAGAATTAACTTTATGAGAGAAGAGACTTACAAGATCACCTTTCGGACCAAGGGCACCACTCATCCCAGGCTGTCCCTGTGAAAATATGAAAACAGTACCGATGACCTTTAACCCCCTGATATTATATATTATTATGGTGAGAAATCCCTCTGAAAAATATATGTTTCCAAATACATTAGTCAATCATCTGGTCCCAAGTTAGGAATCTGGTCCCAAGTTAGGGAACATTACTGTGCAGCTGAGTGAGACTGACCTGGATTCCCCTGAGTCCTGGAGCCCCACTCTCGCCATCTAACCCCTGGGGTCCCTGGTGAAATAAATAGAAAACAGGTCATTTTAAAACATGTTGTATAGTATGTGTGTAATATTTCCCGTATAGTCTTACGAGCATTGAGTTCTGTTAAATGTGACCCAATTTTAGGCAAGAAATTACAACAAGCAAACGCCTCCTCTTACCTGGGGGCCTCTGGGGCCGATGACTCCAACAGGCCCCAACTCTCCCTAGAAGGTAAATGCAGGCTACCTTTGGTGAAGGCTTACATATTCAGAAAGAGCTACCAGTAAAGTAGTTAACAAAAAAATTATGGGAAGACCCTCATCTTCTGGGGTCAAAATGTCCCCTCACCTGTGAGCCATTAACTCCCTGATCGCCAACACGGCCTGTGAAACCAGTGGCTCCCTACACAAAACAAGAATATACACACTGAGTGATATGATATGGGATGAGTGACATAGCATTAGGAATTGGGGCCCATTATGATATTGTGCTGTACTGTATGTTGGAATACATACATGTAGTACACTCTTAGGAAAAAAAAAGGTGATACCTAGAACCTTAAATGGTTCTTCGGCTGTCCCCACAGGAGAACCTTTTGAAGAACACTTTTTGGTTCCAGGTAGAAAGAACCCTTTTGGTTCCAGACAGAACCCTGTTGGGTTCCATGTAAAACCCTTTCCACAGAGGGTTCTACATGGACCCCAAAAGGGTTCTAAAAGAATCCTTTTGGAACCCTTTTTTCTAAGAGTGTATGGAAGGTACAGACTTGTTTGCTGTCTACTCACCACTGTCCCAGGAGGCCCTGAAGGCCCATCAAACCCAGCCTCTCCCTGGAGAGTCACAAACACATGGACACAAGTCAGTGACACACTCAATTACTGATGAATAACACCCTAAAGTATTCAGAAATGTTTGAATCTGTAAATCTGAAACAAGGTGTAGTATTGTTACTGTGGGTCACCCACATCAGGTCCAGGGTTTCCCTCTGAGCCTGTGAACCCTCTGACTCCCTGAGGCCCCTGAAGAAAAGACAGACATAGGGTTAGACCTTTTACAATGTATATCAAAGGGGTGAAAATTAGGGTGCAAACCAAAAAAGGCAGCTTGAAAGAAAAGAGACAGTGGACACATCTCAAACGGCACCCTATTCCCTATTTAGTGCACTACTTTTGACCAGGGTCCATAAGGTGCTGGTAAAAAAATGGTGCACTATAAAGGGAAACGGGTGCTATTTGGACACATACAGCGAGAGGAACACTTACTGGTGGACCAACATAACCGGGACGGCCTGGTAAACCAAAAGAGCCCTACAGGACACACAAAGTTCCAATGTTAAGCTCTCAATAGAGAGGGCTATCAACGTAAAAGCCTTCAGTAAAATGCATGAGCATTACAGGAATATGAGTAAAAACATTTGATGTGAACTGTACAAGCAGGGCATTCAGCTCTCATAGTACTTCATCTTTCCACTAAGGGGCAGCATATTCCAAATAATAATCTAGACCAGTGAATACTGGGGACTGGGGATGACTTTAATTCAGTGTGACTAATTCAGTAATAAAGGAACAATAGTCAGCAATCATACTTGAGTCTTACCTTCTCGCCCACTTCTCCAATATGTCCTCTTGGGCCCTTGGCTCCAATAAGGCCCTATAAGGCATTATAAAATACATTATAAAGCATTATAGATACAGTGCCTTTGGAAAGTATTCAGACCCCTTTACTTTTTTCACATTTTGTTACGTTACAGCCTTATTCTAAAATTAATTAAATGTGTTTTTTTCATCATCAATCTACACTTAATACCCCATCGTGACAAAGCAAAAATAGCTTTTTAGAAATGTTGCGCATTTATTAAAAATAAAAACTGAAATATCACATTTACATAAGTATTCAGACCCTTTACTCAGTACTTTGTTGAAGCACCTTTGGCAGTGATTACAGCCTCGAGTCTTCTTGGGTATGACACAACAAGCTAGAGGTTGACCGATTAATCGGAATGGCTAATTAATTAGGGCCGATTTCAAGGTTTCATAACAATCGGTAATCGGCATTTTTGGACACCGATCATGGCCGATTACATTGCACTTCACGAGGAGACTGCATGGCAGGCTGACTACCTACGCGAGTGCAGCAAGGAGCCAAGGTAAGGTGCTAGCTAGCATTAAACGTATCTAAAAAAAACTATCAATCTTAACATAATCACTAGTTAACTACACATGGTTGATGATATTACTAGTTTATCTAGCTTGTCCTGCTTGCACATAATCGGTGCAACGACAGTGCCTGTTAATTTGTCATTGAACCATAGCCTACTTCGCCAAACGGGTGATTTAACAAGCGCATTCGTGAAAAAAACACTGTCATTGCACCAATGTGTACCTAACCATAAACATCAACACCTTTCTTAAAATCAATACACAAGTACATATTTAGTTAATATTGCCTGCTAACATGAATTTCTTTTAACTATGGAAATTGTGACACTTCTCTTGGATTCTGTGTAACAGAGTCAGGGTATATGCAGCAGTTTGGGCCGCCTGGCTCGTTGCAAACTTTGAAGACTATTTCTTCCTAACAAAGACAGCCAACATCGCCAAACGGGGGATGATTTAACAAAAGCGCATTTGCAAAAAAAGCATAATCGTTGCACGAATGTACCTAACCATAAACATCAATGCCTTTCTTAAAATCAATACACAGAAGTATATATTTTTAAACCTGCATATTTAGTTCAAAGAAATTCATGTTATCAGGCAATATTAAACTAGGGAAATTGTGTCACTTCTCTTGCGTTCATTGCACGCAGAGTCAGGGTATATGCAACAATTTGGGCCGCCTGGCACGTTGCGAACTAATTTGCCAGAATTTTACATAATTATGACATAACATTGAAGGTTGTGCAATGTAACAGGAATATTTAGATTTATGGATGCCACCCATTAGATAAAATACGGAACGGTTCCGTATTTCACTGAAAGAATAAACGTTTTATTTTCAAAATGATAGTTTCTGGATTCTACCATATTAATGACCTAAGGCTCGTATTTCTGTGTGTTATTATGTTATAATTAAGTCTATGATTTGATATTTGATAGAGCAGTCTGACTGAGCGGTGGTGGGCAGCAGCAGGCTCATAAGCATTCATTCAAACAGCACTTTAGTGCGTTTTGCCAGCAGCTCTTCACAATGCTTCAAGCATTGCGGTGTTTATGACTTCAAGCCTATCAACTCCCGAGATTAGGCTGGTGTAACCGATGTGAAATGGCTAGCTAGTTAGTGGGGTGTGCGCTAATAGCGTTTCAAACGTCACTCGCTCTGAGACTTGGAGTAGTTGTTCCCCTTGCTCTGCAAGGGCCGAAGGCTTTTGTGGAGCGATGAGTAACGATGCTTCGAGGGTGGCTGTTGTCGATGTGTTCCTGGTTCGAGCCCAGGTCGGAGCGAGGAGAGGGACGGAAGCTATACTGTTACACTGGCAATACTAAAGTGCCTATAAGAACATCCAATAGTCAAAGGTATATGAAATACAAATGGTATAGAAATAAATAGTCCTATAATTCCTATAATAACCTTAACCTAAAACTTCTTACCTGGGAATATTGAAGACTCATGTTAAAAGGAACCACCAGCTTTCATATGTTCTCATGTTCTGAGCAAGGAACTTAAACGTTAGCTTTTTCACGTGGCACAAATTGCACTTTCTCTTACTTTCTTCTCCAACACTTTGTTTTTGGATTACTGAAACCAAATTGAACATGTTTCATGATTTATTTGAGGCTAAATTTATTTGAGTGATGTATTATATTCAGTTAAAATAAAAGTGTTAATTTAGTATTGTTGTAATGTCATTATTACAAATAAATAAATAATAGTCCAATTAATCGGTATCGGCTTATTTTGGTCCTAATCGGTTATTGGCGTTGAAAAATCATAATCGGTCGACTTCTACTACAAGCTGGGCACACCTATATTTGGGGAGCTTCTCCCATTCTTCTCTGCAGATCCTCTCAAGCTCTGTCAGGTTGGATGGGGAGCATTGCTGCACAGCTGTTTTCAGGTATCTCCAGAGATGTTTGATTGGGTTCAAGTCCGGGCTCTGGATGGGCAACTCAAGGACATTCAGAGACCTGTCCCGAAGCCACTCCTGTGTTGACATGGCTGTATACTAAGGGTTGTTGTCCTGTTGGAAGGTGAAACTTTGCCCCAGTCTGAGGTCGTGAGCGCTCTGGAGCAGGTTTTCTTCAAGGATCTCTCTGTTCTTTGCTCTATTCATCTGTGCCTCGATCCTGACTAGTCTCCCAGTCCCTGCCGCTGAAAAACATCCCCACAGCATGATGCTGCCACCACCATGCTTCACCATAGGCATGGTGCTAGGTTTCCTTCAGACGTGATGCTTGGCATTCAGTTCAATCATGGTTTCATCGGACCAGCAAATCTAGTTTTTCATGGTCTGAGAGTCTTTAGGTGCCTTTTGGCAAACTCCAAGCAGGCTGTCATGTGCCGTTTACTGAGGAATGGCTTCTGTCTGGTCACTCTACCATGAAGGCCTGATTGGAGGAGTGTTGCAGAGATGGTTGTCTTTCTGGAAGGTTGTCCCATCTCCACATAGGAACTCTATAGCTCTGTCACCGTGACCATTGGGTTCTTGGTCACTGCCCTGGCCAAGGCCCTTCTCCCCCGGTTGCTCAGTTTGGCCAGTCGGCCAGTTCTAGGAAGAGTCTTGGTGGTTCCAAACTTCTTCCATTTAAGAATGTTGGAGGCCACTGTGTTCTTTGCTCTGACTGTTCTTTGCTCTGACATGCACTGTCAACTTTTGGACCTTATATAGACAGCTGTGTGCCTGTCCAAGAGCTGCAAAATCTGAACCCCTACAAATCAGCTAGGCGAGACAATCTGGACCCTCTTTTCAAAAATGATCCGCCACAATTGTTGCAATCCCTATTACTAGCCTGTTCAACCTCTCTTTCATATCGTCTGAGATCCCCAAAGATTAGAAAGCTGCCACGGTCATCTACCCAGCCTTTCTAAGGATTTCGAAAGCAAAGTTAACAAACAGATCACAGACCATTTTGAATCCCACCGTACCTTCTCCGCTATGCAATCTGGTTTCCGAGCTGGCCATGGGTGCACTTCAGCCAAACTCAAGGTCCTAAATGATATCATAACCGCCATCGATAAGAGACAATACTGTGCAGCTGTATTCATAGACCTGGCCAAGGCTTTCGACTCTGTCAATCACCACATTCTTATTGGCAGACTCAACAGCTTTGGTTTCTCAAATGACTGCCTCGCCTGGTTAACCAACTACTTCTCAGACAGAGTTCAGTGTTTCAAGCCTGTTGTCCGGGGCTTTGGCAGTCTCTATGGGGGTGCCACAGGGTTCAATCCTTGGGCCGACTCTTTTCTCTGTATACATCAATGATGTTGCTCTTGCTGCTGGTGATTCTCTGATCCAGCTCTACGCAGACGACACCATTCTGTAAATTTCTGGCCCTTCTTTCGACACTGTGTTAACCAACCTCCAGACGAGCTTCAATGCCATACAACTCTCCTTCCGTGGCCTCCAGCTACTTTACAAGTAAAACTAAATGCATGCTCTTCAACAGATCGCTGCCCACACCTGCCCGCCCGTCCAGCATCACTACTCTCACTTCTGTCTTAGAATATGTGGACAACTACAAATACCTAGGTGTCTGGTTAGACTGTAAACTCTCCTTCCAGACTCACATTAAGCATCTCCAATCCAAAATTAAATCTAGAATCGGCTCCCTATTTCGCAACAAAGCATCCTTCACTCATGCTGCCAAACATACCCTTGTAAAATTGACCATCCTACCGATCCTTGACATCGGCGATGTCCTTTAACAAATAGCCTCCAACAATATACTCAGAAAATTGGATGCAGTCTATCACAGTGCCATCCGTTTTGTCATCAAAGCCCCATATACTACCCACCACTGCGACCTGTATGCTCTCGTTGGTTGGCCCTCGCTTCATATTCGTCGCCAAACCCACTGGCTCCAGGTCATCTATAAGTCTTCTATAGGTCATCTAGAAGTCTTTTTATATGTAAATAACCCATCCAACTTCCTCATCCCCATACTGTTATTTATTTTGCTCTTTTGTACCCCAGTACTTGCACACTCACCTTCTGCACATCTATCATTCCAGTGTTTAATTGCTATATTGTAATTATTTCGCTGCTGTCATGACGTTGGCCTGGGGGTAGGTTTATGACAGTCATAAATACCTCATTCCCCCTTTTTCCTCTCTCTACCCTACTGATGTGAAATTTGAAAACCCCTTTTTTAACATAGAGATTCTGGGAACTGCAGGAGGTGGGGGGAAATGAACTATATTCTGATAATCTGACCAATTGAACATATGCGGTGGTACTTAATGAATATGATGTCAGTTCGGTTGTCATCTCTCATCAATGATAAGATGACAAACTCTACAGTGGAAAGTCTGCACATTGTAGTTATCGGATTCACATGGAATTGTTGTTCAATATAAATGTTTGAATATTAAATTATTGGTGAGATGAAATGTAATTTTAGCTTCCAAATGAGAGATTTGGGTTTTCATAAGGTTAGGGCTCTGCTCAATCAGTGGCCCGCCCCTGTGAAGAGACATGGGTTATAAAACTTTTCAAACACGCCCTCTTCTCCCTTCCTATATAAAGCCTTGACAACAATATAACCTCCTGTTCCGAGGATGTGAGGACAAAGGTCCGATGTCAGAATGGTTCAGATAATAACTACAGAACGAAGCCAACATCAGCATGAGCTTTGGTTGCGAATGGTTTGAACTTTGAACTCTTATTCACTACAGAAGTAATACCTCCTAGCCGTTGAGTTAGCAACAGCAGCTGCAAACGAGGGTTAGGAAGGAACAGACAGAGTATCCCGTCTATCACACAACGACATTACTACAACGTATCCAATTGACCACCAGAGACATTCTTCAAAGGACAAAGGGCTCGGTTTGGCAACACGGCCTTCTATCTACCACCAACCTACCGAAGCGCAGCTCAGAGTAAATAGTTATTGCATTTTCCTTTTCCAAATGGGCGGTAATTTAGAATGCATAAAATACTGTATTTACAATAGCTCAGCTTCTTACTTTGGTCCTCAATCTTCCCGTTCTTTCACTCAAACCCAGCCCTTTTCTTTTGCGTAACCATATCTGTTCCACCCGCTAGGGACGTTTTCCTTTATGACGTAATTTGTAATCAAGGTATGATGTAATTCTGTGTATATACAATTCTGTGTGATTAGTTAGGTGTTTAGTAAATAAATAATTAAACCCAATTTTGTATTCCTGATTCTACTTGTTAGCCAGGGTTCGTGAAGATAACCAAGAATTTACAACTTTCAGATGAGACTGAATTAAGGTGACGATTAATATTGACTGCTATTGATGTAAAATATGACTAGGTCTTTAAGAGTTTATTCGGAAGATAACAGCTCTATAAATATGCTTTAGTGGTGCCCTGACTCTCTAGTTAATTACATTTACATGATTAGCTCAATCAGGTGATATTAATTATGGAGAAATTATTTTATAGAATAGCATGTCATATCACTTAATCTGGCATAGCCAAAGACACGACACCGCTATGGCCTATTTATTGCCTAACCTCCCTTATCCTACCTCATTTGCACATACTGTATATAGACTTTTTCTGTTGTATTATTGACTGTATGTTTGTTTATACTATATGTAACTTTGTGTTGTTGTTTGTGTCATATTGCTTTGTTTTATCTTGGCCAGGTGGCAGTTGTAAATGAGAACTTGTTCTCAACTAGGAAACCAGATGCACCTGGGTCTGAATACTTATGTAAATAAAGTATCTGTTTTTTGTATACATTTGCAAACATTTCTGAAAACCTGATTTCGTTTTGTCATTATGGGGTATTGTGTGTAGATTTCTGAGGAATTGTTTGTACTTAATCAATTTAATAAAAAGGCTGAAATAATTTCCCAAGGCACTGTATGTACTTCATAGAAAGTACAAACGACTTGTGCTCTTCATTGGTACACTCATTAGACCAATATTTCAGAATTTATAAGGGCACTGTTTCACTATCCAACCCCCTTACCTCGTCCCCTTTTTCTCCTTTGGAACCGCCTTCTCCCCTATACCCGAAGGGTCCCTAAGCAAAATGAGACAGCAATCATTGATATAATCAGAGATAAAACAGAAATAGCACCCTATTCCCTATATAGTGCACTTCTTAGGAAATACTTACTGGTCAAAAGTAGTACACTAAATATAGGGAATGGCTAGAATGGTTGTTTCTGAGAACAGATGGATTCATAATAAGAAGGTTATCATGTAATCACCAAGTGGTGCCCTCACCTGTCGCCCAGGGTCACCCGGCATCCCAGACTGACCGTCCAGCCCATTCTCTCCATATTTCCCATGGAGCCCTGCTCTGCCCACCACGCCCTTTTGGCCCGGCTCACCCTGCAATATAACAGACACCATCACCCAATCAGAGACTGTGGATCTGTGACAGAGACACCATCACCCAATCAAAGGCTGTGGATCCATGACAGAGACACTATCACCCATTCAGAGTCTATGGTTCTGTGACAGGGACACCATTACCGATCCGAGACTGTGTAAACCTGTGACACAGTGAGGACACATCATAATACACCTGGGCTACATCCCAAATGGCACCCTATTCCTATATATAGGGCTCAAAAGTGGTGCAATATACAGTACCAGTCAAAAGTTCGGGCACACCGACTCATTCAAGGTTTTTTCTTTATTTTTACTATTTTCTACATTGTGGAATAATAGCGAAGACATCAAAACTATAAAAATATGGAATCAGGTAGTAGGCAAAAAAGTTAAACAAATCAAAATAGATTTTAGATTCTTCAAATAGCCACCCTTTGCCTTGATGACAGCTTTGCACACTATTGGCATTCCCTTATCCAACAGTCATGAAGGAGTTCCCACATATGCTGAGCACTTGTTGGCTGCTTTTCCTCCACTCTGCGGTCCAACTCATCCCAAACCATCTCAATTGAATTACGGCCAGGTGATTGTGGAGGCCAGCACTCCATCACTCTCCTTCTTGGTCAAATAGCCCTTACACAGCCTGCAGGTATGTTTTGAGTCATTGTCCTGTCGAAAAACAAATGATAGTCCCACTAAGTGCAAACCAGATAGGATGGCGTATCGCTGTGGTAGCCATGCTGGTTAAGTGTGTCTTGAATTCTAATTAAATCACAGACAGCGTTACCAGCAAAGCACCCCCTCACCATCACACCTCATCCTCCATGCTTCACGGTGGGAACCACACTTGCGGTGATCATCCGTTCACCTACTTTGCGTCTCACAAATAGACGGGGGTTGGAACCAAAAATCTCACATTTGGACTCATCAGACCAAAGTACAGATTTCCACCGGTCTAATGTCCATTGCTCATGTTTCTTGGCCCAAGCAAGTCTCTTCTTATTATTGGTGTCCTTTAGTCGTTTTTTTTCTTCAGCAATCTGACCATGAAGGCCTGATTCACACAGTCTCCTCTGAACAGTTGATGTTGAGATGTGTCTGTTACTTGAACTCTGTGAAGCATTTATTTGGGCTGGAATCTGAGGTGCAGTTAACTCTAATGAACTTATCCTCTGCAGCAGAGGTAACTCCGGGTTTTCGTTTCCTGAGAGCCAGTTTCATCATAGCGCTTGATGATTTTTGTGATGGCACTTGAAGAAACGTTCAAAGTTCTTGACATTTCTGGATTGACTGACCTTCATGTCTTACAGTAATGATGGACTGTCGTTTCTCTTTGCTTATTTGAGCTGTTCTTGCCATAATATGGACATGGTCTTTTACCAAACAGGGCTATCTTCTGTATACCACCCCTACCTTGTCACAACACAACTGATTCTCTCAAACGCATTAAGAGGGAAATAAATTCCACAAATTAAGAATGCACACCTGTTAACTGAAATGCATGAAACTTCATGAAGCTGGTTGAGAGAATGCCAAGAGTGAGCAAAGCTGTCATCGAGGCAAAGGGTAGCTATATAAAATATATTTTGATTTGATTACACTTTCTTGGTTACTACATGATTCAATGTGTTATTTCATAGTTTTGATGTCTTCACTATTATTATACTATGTAGAAAATAGTAAAAAGAAAGAAAAATCCTGGAATGAGTAGGTGTGTTCAAACCTTTGACTAGTACTGTACAGGAATGCTATTTAAGACACCCTGCCCAATAGGGTGTCACTGAGAGCTTATCAAGAGAGATGAGAAGTGGTGGCATTATTTGTTTATCTTTATGTTAGACTTTAGACGCCCTTGTAATCAATAACTTGCACTGCAGACAGGTGGAGAACATGTACAAATCAGCTTAAACACCTGTTAGCTATTGGCAGTTTGGACAGTGTGGACTGTTGTATTTCTGGGCCTGAAAAGTGATTGATATTTTATGTGTGTGTGTGCGTGCGTGCGTATGTGTGTGTGGACAGTAATTGATATTGTACATGCAGAAGCTCGCCAGACTGATAAATGAGTTCTCAGGTGCACATATTAGGGATGTATTATATATCGATGAACATATCGGAATCGGACGATATTAGCTAAAAATGCCAACATCGGTATTGGCCGATGTCTAGTTTAATAACGCCGATGTTAAAAAACGATGTCAAAGCTACCGTGCAGACCTGTATAATGTAGGTACATGACGTAATGACGCCATGTCAAATTTAGCGCTACACGTGCAACACAGCATTCCTAAACAGCATTCCTAACCTAACCCACACAATGTCTGCTGTGTGGATCGAGCAGTCAAGTCGAGCAGTCATTTGAAAGAGTAAGAACATTTTAGAGAGACAACTCAAAGGGGAAATCCATTAAAGCCAAGATAATGGAATTCAATCAACTGTTTTCTGTCGTGGGTGATGTTGGCTTTCGCCGACTGGTCGAGCACCGGTACACACTACCAAGTGCTCTATTTTTCAGATGTTGCCCTACCGGAGTTACACATTAATAGTGTCGTTGCTATTAGCTTCACAACATACATACTATGGAACGCCGTTTGGGTATTTGCGTGCCAAAAAAGATACAATAGCACTGTCAAAGCTGTACAAAAAAGTTTGCAAACAAGCAAACACCAACCACGAACGATCTGCTAACCATACCGCGTTGGTAATAAAGCATAATTTGTTCAACCACAACTTATGGGATAGCTAGTTTTAGCTTGGTACCTAGCTAGCACCAATACAACCAGCCACTAGAAACTGTAGTAATTTCATTATTCTTAGCAATGATTTAGGAATCCTTGTGAGTAAGTATTAGCTATGTTTCCACTTGATGATCGCCAATTGAAATTGAATTTCAGTTCATGAAAATAAATAGCTAGCCAACTCTTGAACCCTGTTGCCCAAAGCTAACGTTATAAGCAGCCAGCTAGCTTCATCTGCCTAGTGGGGCTCGACCGGACCGGGTTATGTGTTGTGAAGCTAGCCACAATAAGGCACAATAGTGGAATTTGCAGTTTGCCTGCAAAATAAAAGTACGTCATTGACAGTGATGCAAATTAATATAAATAGTAGAATTATGCCATACTTTTATTTTGAAGCTTAACCACTAAGTCCACTATTGTGCCTAGCTTCACATGGTTGGGTCCGACAACCATTAATCAAATAAGAACTGTCTAGATGATGACACCTAGCTATATAGTTAGCTATCTAACTATAGCTACTGAAACAGATTATGTCGTGTTATTTGACACGTCAAATAGTGTTATTTAACGTGTATCTTTTTTGACACAAAGACTCATACGGCCTTCCATAGAAATCCTGGTTGAGAATGAAACGACTGAACAAATTAACAACAAAACCGCACAGCAAGTAAGTGAAAGAAATATGTTTTGATTGTGTTTTACTGGTAATGGGGACATACGTAAATGCCAACAAAATAACCTTCTGGTCAGTGTGGTGTGTGTGTGTAACCTATATTTAACTAGGCAAGTCAGTTAAGAACAAATCCTTATTTACAATGACGGCCCGAACGACACTGGGCCAATTGTGCGCCTCTCTATGGGACTCCCAATCACGGCCGGATGTGATACAGCCTGGATTCGAACCAGAGACTGTAGTGACGCCTCTTGCACTGAGTGCCCTGTGTCCATGTTAACTATTTAAAAGGCTGCTAAATTGTTAAATATTGGTTATCAGTATCGGGGTTTTTTGGCAAGGAAAATATTGGATATCGGTATTGGCCAAAAATGTCATATCGGTGCATCACTAGCACATATACAGTACATACTGTATCTGTGTACACACACACACACACACACACACACACACACACATAATACAGCCATTCTCCACGCCACGTGTGTCCCACACAGCCCAGACATCGTAGCTTTTGTATTGGGGAGGGAGAGGAAGTGTTTACAACTGTACCCAAAACCTCAGCAGTCTATGATGTGGGCCTTCTTGTTAGGCTGGTAGCGTCAGTGCTCAGTTCAGCTCTCTGACTGGCTAAGACACAACATAGCAAACCCTCTCTCTGTTTTTTTCTGTGTTTTTCTGTTGCCACAAAGCCACCGCTTGGAAATCAGGCTCCAAGCCTTGTGCTAATGTGTTTGTGTGGTTGTGAGGGATGTGGGAAGAGCCTGAGATGCTAATACCTTTAGCTCTACAAAGTGCTAACCGCTAAACAGATTCTCCCACACTTTCTTTGAGTACATGTTTAGTACAGTCAAATCCTCATAGCATTATGGCATCTATTAATTCAGCTGCAAAACAACTTGAGCCATTTTGATTTGACCAATTTCCCAGGGACAACAATGGGGTCATTGGGTGTTATTGTATAACAGTAATGCGCCTAAACCCAGAATGGATGTCATCAGTACTCAAAAATATGTTATTTTGATTTGATAACAGAAAGACCCTCACACTCTATGATCCTAATGATCATCTTTAATGGCAACGTTTCCATCCAGAGGATTTTCATCACGTCATCTTGGATTGAAATATAGTGTGCAGGCCTTTCTGTTATTTTTACAGTATGTACACTTTATTAGTACAGCCCCTATACTTTTAAGGATGTGCGTACGACAACAAACATTGCTCCTGTCATCAGTACTTACCATTTCTCCAATTATTCCTGGAGGCCCTCGTTGGCCAGGATCCCCTGTTGGCCCCTGGGTGGGATAAGAAAGAGAGAAAGAAAGAGAGAGGGGGGAGGCAAGACAGAAAAATGTGTAACTCACAATAGGTCAAACAGTATGAATCAACACTTTTGCTGAGTGTTGATTCATTGATCGGGCATTCATCTCAACTGCATCATGACATTTAAACCAGTATTCATGGTATACTATCCAGATGATGAGACTCTCTACCAAACCTAATGTAGGACCAAATATGCAGGGAAGGGGTTTCGCTCACCTGTGGGCCTGTCTTTCCCATCTCCCCAGCTGGTCCTGGGGGTCCCTGCTCCCTCTGCAAGCACACAGAGAAGAAAACAGTGCCAGGAAGAACCAAAACACACCCTGCTGTATTTTATGACCCATATACTGTATAAGACCCTTAATGTCTCCCAAATGGCACCCTATTCCTGTTATAGTGCACCATTTTTACCAAGACCCATAGGGCTCTGGTCAAAAGTAGTGCATTATATAGGGAATAGGGTGCCATTTGGGATGCATTCCCAGTCTAGTCCTAGTCATGGGTGTCCATTACTTACAGGCCAGCCAGCATAGAGCAAATGGTAGAAAGATGTTTGCTGGAAGAAACATGGAGACATGACAAATTATTTAAAGTTTCACGAGTCAAGAATCAAAACGATAAGAAAATGTAATGTATATTGATTCCTTCAACCATAATTCATAGCATTGCCATATTAATGGGACATTTCACTCATAAATAAAAGTGTCAGCTGTTTTCAGACCTGGTTTTCTTTGTTTTTCTCTGTGCCTTATTCTCTCAAGAAAAAGCACTGGGGCGAAAATCAAAGCTAGTTTTATCATCCCAACTCATTTGAAATAGATAGCAGTATCTGATCGCTGTCTGACCACATGGCTCAGTTCAAAGCCCATAGTAACAAATGGCCTTTTATTCTTACACAGCATCTTTATTCAATAATGGCCATGCAGTTTTCTGTCACGCTGATAGTCATGCTGTACTATACAGCCTGCAGCTGCGGTCAGTCTCAGACTCAGAGCAGGCAGGGGGATTAAACTGATGAGGGATAGATGGAGCACCGGCTCACACGCACCAGCAGTGTGGGGTCAAAGAATGTACAGCTAGCCTGGGAAAACCTCTGGGCAATACCTGGGAATTTCGGGGAAAGTTACCAGAATTTTGCAACCCTGCACGGGCAGTCTATAGGGCCTAATACTGTATGTCCTTGTGGAGTTGAGGTAAGGCATCTGCATGCTTCCCATCCGAAACAGTTTGTGTATATATTTTTAGGATTGATTTTCTTACTTGAGAAATACTGCACCAAACATATTAGTTGGATATAAAAGTTTGCGACAAAGACCTCCTCAGCAAAAATTTGAAAATTATAATTACAGATTTCTTGAGTTTAATCTAAGATTAATTTTGACTACATTGAGGCTACGTCATCTCAAAAGGGACAAACAGTACTACTGCCACCTTTTTCTAGTTTTCAAGCGAAGGTCTTATAAAGGAGTATGCAAGGCACAGATGTTCACTTCACCTAGCCGCGTTCTGCTAGGAGCAAACTGAACCTAGTATGCAGACGCCTTTAGGTGAGAGTTGGGGCAAGGTTGGGTTATTGCTAGGGGTGGGATTTGGGGGTGGAGTTGACATGTGACAGGTTTGAGTTGGGGGTTGGAGTGAGGCTGATTTTAAGTGAGATGGGGTGAGGTATTAGTATTTATTAGGGATCACCATTAGCTGTTGCCAAGGCAGCAGCTACTCTTCTTGGGGTCCAAACACATTAAGGCACTTACATCATACAAAACCCCAAAAATAAAACAGTACATCATATAACATTGTTACACCACTACATATGTACAATACAATGCACGTGTATGTAGAGTGTGTGTGCTAGTGTGTGTGTGCATATGTGTGTGTGTGTCCCTGTGTGTGTCTCTTCACAGTTCACATTGTTCCATAAGGTGTAGTTGTATCTGTTTTTTAAATGTGATTTTACTGCTTGCATGAGTTACCTGATGTGGATTATAGTTCCATCTAGTCAAGGCTCTATGTAGTACTGTGTGCCTCCCATAGTCTGTTCTGGACTTGGGGACTGTGAAGAGAACTCTTGTGGCATGTCTTGTAGGGTATGCATAGGTATCTGAGCTGTGTGCTAGTAGTTTGAACAGACAGCTCGTGCATTCAACACAACAATACCTCTCACAAAGACAAGTAGTGATGCAGTCAATCTCTCCTCTACTTTGAGCCAGGAGAGATTGACATGCATGTTATTGATATTAGCTCTCCATGTACATTTAAGGGCCAGCTGTGCTGCTCTGTTCTGGGCCAACTGTAATTAACCTGTGTCCCTCTTTGTGGCACTTGACCATATGGCTGGGCAGTAATCCAGGTGCGACAAAACTAGTGCCTGTAGGACTTGTTTTGTTAATAGTGATGTCAAGGAAGCAGAGCATCGTTTTATTATGGACAGACCTTTCCCCATCTTAGCTACTGTTGCAACTATATGTTTTGACCATAACAGTTTACAGTCCAGGGTTACAACAAGCAGTTTAGTCTCCTCCACGTGCTCAATTTACACATTATTCATTGCAAGATTTGGTTGAGGTTTAGGGTTCAGTGAATGGTTTGTCGCAAATACAATGATTTTAGTTTTTAGAAATATTTAATTCTAGGTAAAGCGTGAGCGTGAGGTTGGAGTGGGATTTGGGATGGAATGGGGGTTGTCAACTCACCCGAAAAGCAGCCCACTCCTCAATAGTGTTCTTCCACAGGTAGAAGGACGGCAGACCAGGTGGGCCGGGGGGGCCTGGATCCCCCTGTCGCCCTGCACGCCCCTCAGGCCCTAGCTGGCCCTGTGAGAAACATCATAGGTACTAGTTATCTACACCTAGAATGAGTAAGCTGAAGTCATACAGTCAGTCATAATGGACTGTGAGAGATTTTACAGGAGGACTTGGAGTCAAAGAGAGGCTGAAAAGCTAGGGGTTTATTGCTGTAAACACATGACTTATTATGTCAACTTCAGTCGTAAAACAATTAGCTACTCATGCTCTGATCCTAACGCAGTTCCATAATTTACAAAGACAATGTTAAGGTGCATTCAAATGCGAGGTCAAGCAGACTAACCCAAAGGCCATTGTCATAAATTGAAGCCACCTCAAGCCATTCCAAAATGTCAGCTCCTCTTACCCTGTCACCTTTAAACCCACGTAAGCCAGCGTGGCCGGGAAAGCCCTGGAGAAAGTAAATGAGAAAAGAAAGAGAACAGAACATGTGAGACATTAATTCAAGTTAACTCAGAGATGTAGTGGAGTGCAGAGGACTTCTTAACTTCTCATATACAGAGATGTAGCTCCTGTATCATACAATCAAACGTGAAGTAACCAATGCTCGTGTAAGCTCAAGCACAACCAAAAACAACAACACACTGATTAACAGACTAAACTTAAAATCCAAATGAGTGTTGACAAATATGCATCTACAGCTTAATATCGTACTGTTATAAGCATGAACTACCAAATGTTTTACAACATCTACCCTGTCCACTATTAACAGACTGAGACAGGCAGCCAGAGGAGAGCAGCTGACCCCTGTAAAGCTTTCCTTCACCAGGGTTTCCACCACGGCCCGCTGCCTATGAAAGTCAAAAGACTTTCTCCCCACCGTTTAGCTCCAAACGTGCAGTAGTATCTAACAATTCACAACAATACACACAAATCTAACAGTAAAAGAATGGAATTAAGAAACATAAATATTAGGACGAGCAATGTCGGAGTGGCATTGACTAAAATACAGTAGAATAGAATACAGCATATACATATGAAATTAGTAAAGCAGTATGTAAACATTATTATTGTCTAGTGTTCCATTATTAAAGTGACCAGTGTTCCATTATTAAAGTGACCAGTGTTCCATTAATAAAGTGACCAGTGATTCAATGTCTATGTATATAGGGCAGCAGGTTCTGGTCTTTTTAGTCAGCTATCATACACTGAGTGTACAAAACATCCCTCTCGCTCTCCCTCCCTCTCTCTCTCCCTCTACCGCACCTGCTGTCTCGATCTCTGAATGCTTGGCTATGAAGAGCCAACTGACATTTACTCCTGAGGTGCTAATCTGTTGCACCCTCTACAACCACTGTGATTATTATTTGACCCTGCTGGTCATCTACGAACGTTTGAACATCTTGAAGAACGATCTGGCCTTAATGGCCACGTACTCTTATAATCTCCACCTGGCACAGCCAGAAGAGGACTGGCCACCCCTCAGATCCTGGTTCCTCTATAGGTTTCTTCCTAGGTTCCTCCCTTTTTAGGGAGTTTTTTCCTAGCCACCGTGCTTCTACATCTGCATTGCTTGCTGTTTGGGGATTTAGTCTGGGTTTCTATATGAGCACTTTATGACATCTGCTGATGTAAAAAGGGCTTTATAAATACATTTGACTGATTGATTAATTAAGAACACCTTCCTAATGTTGAGTTGCACCCCCCTTTGCCCTCAGAACAGCCTCAATTCGTCGGGACATAGATAGACTCAAGGTGTCGAAAGCGTTCCACAGGGATGCTGGCCCATGTTGACTCCATTACTTCCCACAGTTGTGTCAAGTTGGCTGGATGTCCTCTGGGTGGTGGACCATTCTTGATACACACGGGAAACTGTTGAGCATGAAAACCCAGCAGCATTGCAGTTCTTGACACACTCAAACTGGTGCGCCTGGCCCCTACTACCATACCCTGTTAAAAAAAAGGCAAATATTTGTCTTGCCCATTCACCCTCTGAATGGCACACATACACAATCCATGTTTCAATTGTCTCAAGGCTTAAAAATCATTATTTAACCTGTCTCCTCCCCTTCGTCTGCACTGATTGAAGCAGATTTAACAAGTGACATCAATAAGGGATCATAGCTTTCACCTGGATTCATCTGGTCAGTCTATGTCATGGAAAGAGGTGTTCCTAATGTTTAGTCCACTCAGTGTATATGTCACGTCAAATATCACAGAAGATTTACATGCAACAAGGACATAAAAAATCCTCAAATGCCGTCCATGTCATTTGAGGGAGCTATAGCCAGACCAGCCTCACCTAACAGTCACACACACATACGCAAGCATGCACACACACACACACCCTCCGCAGGCCTGACATACAACACAATCGCCAAGACATCTAGACCATAGCCTTGCTTTACATGAGAGGGGGCTTAATTATTGCAGCCTTCTCCACAACAGAGCCATTTACTCCTGGCCAGCAGGACATCTATCATGTTCGATACAGCCGGGATAAATCACAGTAATGGTGCAGAGTGATCCCAGGCTTTTAAAGCAGCAAGAGAGCCAGGCTGAGGCTCCAGGACCAGGACCAAAATGGGCCAGATGTTGCTCCATCTGGGTCTGGTTCTGGCGGCCCTAAGGTCTTCACGCCCCCTCCACCAATCAAAAAGGCTTGTTGATATGCTTACTGCGACTAATGCAGTGAAGGCATTGACACTTATGGTGCCATTTGGAGCTGTGGAGTAGCTAATGTAAGGAGAGGAACATGAAAGACATCAGGGTTAACTCATGTTTTAACAAGATCAAGGCTGTTGATTATATTCAGATTGATGCCGAACCTAAAGGCCAAACACAGAATATATTTTCTGATTTCATAATGCTCCACACATTATTTTATGATGTGAAGGACTTTGTTACTTGTATTGAAAAGTGCTATACAAATAAAGTTATTAATATTATAATCATTATTATTATTACTATTATTATTATGTTAGGTTTGTTTTCTTGTTTACATAAAAAAAAGTGGTAAGCAAGACAACGATCTCTGGTCTAACATCAAAACCACTAATGAACTGTCCCAAGCAGTAAGCATCACCCTCCATAAACATGAACATTAAAAGTTACACAACATGACACATGAGCACTGGCACAGCGAAAAAGTTGAGGAAGATGTTGAAGACACTTACCTCCTTTCCTGGGGGCCCCATTCGGCCTGGGGGCCCTCTCTGGAGACTATACATCTGGCCATCAGAGCCCAGAACCAGATCCCTTTCCCTGTGTACGATGGACACTGTGCGTGGGCGTTCTGGTCCTTGTTCCACAGTGATAGCCCGGTCAGGGTCTGGCTGGGTGGGGATGTGTGTGGTGGGTCTCCTCTCCTCAGTTACAGCCTCCACAGGGGGGGCAGGGGGCTCTGAGGTGGGGGTGAAGGCAGTCTGAGAAGAGGTATGAGGCCACTCCACCTCCTCTCTCAGCAGGTTAGAGTCTGGGTGCTCCTGGTCCAGGGGGGTCTCTATCTGAGTCTTATCGACATGGGGAAACTCCACTGAGGGCTTCTTCGGGGAAAACCCAGGGTCCAAATCAATAATGATGTCATCCAAGGGTTTTGCGGGAAACAGGCCGACGCCCCTCCCTCCAGAGTCTTTTGTCTTCTTGTCCGTGGTGATGTTCTCCTCCAAGAGTTTGGAGGAGGGCTCAGGCTTGCCCTCACGGCTGCCTTTGGGGCCCTGACTGCTGGGTTTCCACTGAGGGTTGCGGTGTCCCCACTGGAGGTTTGGATCAGCCAGGTCTGTGTCCTCGTCCACCACAAAGACATCCCCTCGTCCCACTGAGCCTTTCTGGCGGGGACCCCATGTCCCGTCCCCACGCCGACTCCCACTCTGCCCAAACACATCCTATGGAGACACAACATAAACACAAGTAATGTATTGTGGTGCTGAATATCAGTATATGAGATCATAGGTTAGATTACATATTTATCAGAGATGTTTATTTCTTGTTGTGTATGCGTAACTTGTGGAAAGGTGTGGAAAGAATTACTTAGAAAAAAAACTATTTTAAAATACAATACACATCATTGACCTATCTATCATTCATGCATCCCTAGCCTCAGAGCACGTGCAGACCAGCTGGCTGGTGTGTTTTTCAGACATATTCCATATCTCCCTATCCCAGTCTGCTGTCCACACATGCTTCAAGATGGCCAACATTGTTCCTGTACCCAAGAAGGCAAAGGTAACTGAACTAAATGACTATCGTCCCGTAGCACTCACTTCTGTCATCATGAAGTGCTTTGAGAGACTAGTGGAGAAGGTGTAAAGTTTTAAGTTCCTCGGAGTACATATCACGGACAAACTGAAATGGTCCACCCACACAGACAGTATAGTGGAGAAGGCGCAAAGCGCCTCTTCAACCTCAGGAGGCTGAAGAAATTTGGCATGTCACCTAAAACCCTCACAAACTTTTACAATGCACAATTGAGAGCATCCTGTCAGGCTGTATCATCGCCTGGTTCGGCAACTGCACCGCCCACAACCACAGGGCTCTCCAGAGAGTGGTGCGGTCTGCACAACGCATCACAGGGGGCAAACTACCTGCCCTCCAGGACACCTACAGCACCTGTTCACCCCGCTACCATCATCTCATACTGGCCAGAAAATTGTCTGTCTATTCTTCTTCTGAGAAATGAAGGCTATTCCATGCGAGAAATTGCCAAGAAACTGAAGATCTCGTACAACGCTGTGTACCACTCCCTTCACAGAACAGCTCAAACTGGCTCTAACCAGAATAGAAGGAGGAGTGGGAGGCCCCGGTGCACAACTGAACAAGAGGACAAGTACATTTTTATTGGCCAGTCTGAGATATGGCTTTTTCATTGCAACTCTGCCTAGAAGGCCAGCATCCCGGAGGCGCTAATTCACTGTTGACTTTGAGACTGGTGTTTTGTGGGTACTATTTAATGAAGCTGCCAGTTGAGGACTTGTGAGGCGTCTGTTTCTCAAACTAGACAATCGAACGTACTTATCCTCTTGTTCAGTTGTGCACCAGGGCCTCCCACATCTCTTTCTATTCTGGTTAGAGCCCGTTTGTGCTGTTCTGTGAAGGGAGTAGTACACAGCGTTGTACGAGATCTTCAGTCAAGCAAGCCACGTCCTAAACATCCTCTCAAACTCCATGTGTGGGGGTCAATTTCTCACAAGGGACCAGGTCCATATTTGATTTTTGATGGTAAGTTTGGCTATATACAAAGCAAAAGGTATATAGTAAAACAGAAGGTTAAATAAAACAACAGTATACAGTTTAAGTCGGAAGTTTACATACACCTTAGCCAAAAACATTTAAACTCACTTTTTGACAATTCTTGACATTTAATCCTAATAAAAAAGTCCCTGTCTAAGGTCAGATAGGATCACCACTTTATTTTAAGAATGTGAAATGTCAGAATAACAATAGAGAGAATGATTTATGTCAGCTTTTATTTCTTTCATCACATTCCCAGTGGGTCAGAAGTTTACATACACTTAATTAGTATTTGGTAGCATTTCCTTTAAATGATTTAACTTGGGTCAAACATTTTGTGTAGCCTTCCACAAGCTTCCCACAATAAGTTGACAGAGCTGGCGTAACTGAGTCAGGGTGGTGTAGTCAGCGTGCTCGCACAAGCTTTTTCTGTTCTGCCCACAAATGTTCTATAGGATTGAGATCAGGGCTTTGTGATGGCCACTCCAATACCTTGACTTTGTTGTCCTTAAGCCATTTTTCCACAACTTTGGAAGAATGCTTGGGGTCATTGTCCATTTGGAAGACCCATTTGCGACCGAGCTTTAACTTCCTGACTGACGTCTTGAGATGTTGCTTCAATATATCCACATAATTTTCCATCCTCATGATGCCATCTATTTTCTGAAGTGCACCAGTCCCTCCTGCAGCAAAGCACCCCCACAACATGATGCTGCTACCCCCGTGTTTCACGGTTGGGATGGTGTTCTTCGGCTTGCAAGCCTCCCCCTTTTTCCTCCAAACATAACGGTGGTCATTATGGCCAAACAGTTCTATTTTGTTTCATCAGACCAGAGGACATTTCTCCAAAAAGTACGATCTTTGTACCCATGTGCAGTTGCAAACCGTAGTCTGGCTTTTTTATGGCGGTTTTGGAGCACTGGCTTCTTCCTTGCTGAGCGGCCTTTCAGGTTATGTCGATATAGGACTCATTTTACTGTGGATATAGATACTTTTGTACCTGTTTCCTCCAGCATCTTCACAAGGTCCTTTGCTGTTGTTCTGGGATTGATTGGCACTTTTCACACCAAAGTACGTTCATCTCTAGGAGACAGAACACATCTCCTTCCTGAGCAGTATGATAGCTGCGTGGTCCCATGTTGTTTATACTTGCGTACTATTGTTTGTATAGATGAATGTGGCACCTTCAGGCGTTTGGAAATTGCTCCCAAGGATGAACCAGACTTGTGAAGGTCTACAATTTGTTTTCTGAGGTCTTGGCTGATTTCTTTTGATTTTGTTTCTTTAGAAGAGGCACTGAGTTTGAAGGTAGGCCTTGAAATACATCCACAGGTACACCTCCAATTGACTCAAATTATGTCAATTAGCCCATCAGAAGCTTCTAAAGCCATGACATCATTTTCTGGAATTTTCCAAGCTGTTTAAAGGCACAGTCAACTTAGCATATGTATACTTCTGACCCACTGGAATTGTGATACAAGTGAAATAATCTGTCTGTAAACAATTGTTGGAGAAATTACTTGTGTCATGCACAAAGTAGATGTCCTAACCAACTTGCCAAAACTATAGGTTGTTAATAACAAGAAATTTGTGCAGTCGTTGAAAAACGAATTTGAATGATATTAGAATATTTTCATTTCTCCATGCTTGTCTCAGAGCAGCGCGATACGGTGCTGAAATAGATGTCCACAGCGGGAAGGCTACGTATTCTGTGCCGACTAGTGATATCTCTCTTCGGTTACACATCCGTGGAATAGCAGAACAGCATAACGGTCCGGGCAGTCCTTGCTGTGCCTGGTGAGCAGTTTATCTGTTGTCAGAAGAGGAATGGAAATGTCAGGGTGAACCGAAGACCTGACGACCCGCCACGTATGTTGACTCTGCCAGTCGGAGATGGAGTTCCAGAGCTCACAGGTGTGCCTTACATGGATTGGGACTCCATCTCGTTCCTCGCCCTTCTCCTTTTCAACGCGTGAGTGAGTCAATGATTTGTCTGACAAACAAAAAACTTTGCGTCCTGCAGGCCTAGGCATGGATCAAAGCTGGCGAGACATTCAATAACGTCATCTTCACAGACTAATCAACTGTGGCCCTTGAGCAATTTGCTCAAAATTGCCACAAAAAAAGAGAGATCAAGAAGATTAACGAAAACATAAAGATGTTGATGAAGAAATGCTGTTTTGAGTTAGAAATGTAACACTTTAGAGGACTTAAGCATTGAATACATTGCAAGTTGAGGGATTTTCACAACAGTAGCCGGGTTATAAAAACTCTATTGTCCTGCTAATAGGAAACATTTGCATGATGGGCTACATTCTTTATTGTAACCACAATGTCACACATCATTTATATCTATCTACCTTTCCAATTACTTTTATAGTTTGGGATTTAGAAATGTGCGCTTTTAATTATTAGTTCCATTGTTTAGATCGAACGTGCAGACTTTTTTCTTTAAATGATTGTTCTATGTAGGATGCTACATTTTAGACCAGTTGCAGTTGTAAGTAGGCCTATTAAAGCCTCATAGCCTACCTCAGCCATTTAAGTTATTTTATATAGGTCAAGGCTCCAAATAATCACACCTAGCTTGGCTATTAGACAATTCTTTAGTAAAGGTTGAATAGTCTATTGTTCAGCTAATAGCCCATCCTGCTACACTTATGAAAAACTAAATAACACTTTTCCCCCTTTCCACATGTTAAAGATTCCAATAGATAGTGTTTTTAGCCACAATCGGCCCCAACCCAAATTGATACATTTGGTCACAGTCGATAGTGAGCTGGACTTTGGGCTAGAATGTTAGAGGGTTCAAAACCTGCTCCCTGCTTGTTTCATTACATTATTATGCCGGTCTCAGAGCAAACAGCCTGGATAGTTACTCCCATCTGGTTCCTCGCTCTCTTCCATGCGTCATTCAGCACGCTTGTGGGCGTGAATGTACTATCTTTTTATTCTGTATGTATGAATTACAAATCAGCCATTACTTAAATCATTTTTCTAGTCTATTGCATAGTTACAATGTGTAATCATTGATGTCCCAGGAGTAGGAGTGGTGAACACTGTTGAAGTGTAGAATTGTAATACATACATGCAGACACAGCATCATTCAAATAATGGAGTTTGATACACCTGGTATTGGATATGACTGTAAAAAAACTTGCTAAATAGCGATTTTCGTAAATTAACTTTTTGACAAAAAAATATGCACAATCATTTGTCTCTACATTAAAACTTCTTAGGGATCGGCGTCCCGTCAACAGGACAGTTGTAAATCATGCAGCGCCTTGTGTCACGATCGCAGATTTTAGAGAAACAACAAATGTCGGTACATATAAGTGTCTTACATCGGCTGAAAGCTTAAATTCGTATTAATATCACTGCACTGTCCAATTTACAGTAGCTATTACTGTGAAAACATGCCATGCTATTGTTTGAGGAGAGCTCCTATCAACAAAACACTTTTTTCAACGTGATATGTTTGATAAATTCACATCTGAATTTAAGGTCCATATAGCATGCACGATCGATTTTGTATTTCCACTCGTTCAAATTGCAAAGAAAGGAATCTGTGAAAATCTAACCCTAAACGTTGTTTCAACCAGTCAAATCACATCCGTATTTATTCCTCAGAGATCCGAGAACATAACCAGACTTCACTGTATCATTAGGGGTGTATTATATCCTACTGGACACCACAAATTTGGTCAGAGAGCGACACCTTCATGGCACGCTGATGACGCGAGTGGTCTTCACTTGATCAACTGTAACTTTGTTAAATAAGAACAAATCGGGGTAAAACAAAGCTAGCTAGATAGCCAATGAGCTGGGCTTTACGGGAGTATCCGGAGTACCCCTTATCTGTCGTAAAATGTAGCTGCTAACCTTCTGCCACAGCAAGCCTTTTCCTTTTGGACAAAAATTCTAAGAATATGGAGAGTTATGAAGTTATGGAAACTGGTTGTTTTGCAAATGTTGAACTTATAATAGGGCTACTAATACTGGAAAAACTAAATAAATGTGCAAGTATACAGATTTGACGATATTCTTGCAGAAAGATGTAATGTGAATGTTAATGTGTCCTTCGTGATTTATTTTATAAATGTAACTGGGTGACTTCACACTAAACGTCATGTAGTTTGCTCATACTTCAAGTTATCTGTCTGAAACATACACTGCTGCCATCTTGTGGACACCATTGGAATTAACCAGAATGATGGCTAGATGTGGACCCTTTCTGTTGCATTTCATAGTTGGTGGTAGAGGGGGAAAAACGGTTGTTTTTTACATTCAATTCCCATTTCCACAAACTTCAAAGTGTTTCCTTTCAAATAGTATCAATAATATGCATATCCTTGCTTTAGGGCCTGAGCTACAGGCATTTAGATTAGTCCTTTTAGGCGAAAATTGAAAAAAATGTGTCTATTTGTTTTGTCAGCCGTCTTCGCTGAAGACAGTCACGAGAGATGGGTGGCTCACGTCAAATTTGCCATTGGAACCTCTCAATATGATTGGTCACATAAAAACCTTGGGACCCAAATGCATAATGAGTGATCTAACTCTCCCTTGTGGTAGTCTGGAGCAATGAAGCCGTGATGCTGGCTACCTCTAAGTCCCGTGGTGTAAGCTCGCAACTTTTAAAGGAGGAACCACTGCATGTGTACACCCTCCTCACTCAACTACCACAGTAAAAACATCACCTCTTTAGAACTGTGTACTTCCCTTCCCATTTCAACACATACACCATCTAACTACCTGTACACCATCTAACTACCTGTACACCATCTAACTACCTGTACACCATCTAACTATCTGTACACCATCTAACTACCCGTACACCATCTAAATACCTGTACACCATCTAACTACCTGTACACCATCTAACTACCTGCACACCATCTAACTACCTGCACACCATCTAACTACCTGTACACCATCTAACTACCTGTACACCATCTAACTACCTGTAACTGACCTTAGATGTTGAAACTCCTCATACAAAACAAGTCCACAACAACCTGAAGTTACATTCCCCTCCCTCCCAGTGCACATCGCTAGCTCAGGAGAGGGTGTTGGGCCTAGGGGAAAGTGGAGCAGAGGGGAGCCTGCTTGGGGTGAGGGGTTGTAAATTCTGTTTGATGACCCTGATGGGCCGCCACAGCAGGGAGCAGTAAAGTTAAGCTGGTCTGGGAGGCATGTGGGGAGCAGCAGCCTGCCTGCCCGGCTGTGTGTGCGTGTGTGTGTGTGTGTGTGTGTGTGTGTGTGGGGGGGGGGCAGAGGACAGTGTGAAGTTCAGAATCAGTGCAAAACTAGGCGCCACAAGGTACATATAGTTTCTCTCATCAAAGCTCAATGTAATATGAAACAGAGAGTTAGAGATCCAAACTCAAGGGCACTCGGGTGGCTGAGCAAGGGGGGCCAGTGAGGGGCTGAGGTGGGCTGGTACGGGGTGCTCCACTGCTGGAAACAAAGGTTCTTTCTCAAGTTCCTCTGCCTGGCCCGCAGTGACTCCTCTCTGATAAGCCGACACTGGATCTGTCCCTGGCTTCTGGCGCCTCTCCAGCTTATCTACTGTATTGTCTGCCCGATATCCCAGCCTGGTAGGCTGTGCTTACTTGGGGTACCATTACAGTGCACGCGCACACACGCATGCGCACACACACACAGCCAAATCAGACAGGAGCCAGGGGTACTGAGCTGTTGTCAGACAGGGGCCAGGGGTACTGAGCTGTTGTAGTAATACTCAGTACCCCACTAGGGGGCAGACAGCACAATGATGCTTTCCATTATGATCCAGCAAGGTCTTGGCAATCTCGAAGTGATGTTTTTCAGTACCTCAAGTACCTCCTTATGATGGATCTATTAAGAACCTTCATAGGTAATTCAATACATCTCCTTTACATGTTCAGTGCCAAGACAAGATGCCCTATTTGCTCCCTTTACCCGGGGCCTCTGCAGCAACAGGCTCAAGCAGGCACTGTATGTGTCATCAACAGTAGCGCTTTCAACCAGCGTGCTGAGACACAATGAGGAAATGTGAACTCAGCACAAACAGAGGAATAGGTGGAGAGGGCCAGATGTGCAGGTGAGTGACAGTTATATAGCATGTTGGTATGTCTGTAGGTTCAGAGCAAGGCACTAACAGCCATAACACAAACACTTTACATCAAATCACATCTAATTTTATTGGTCACATACACATGGTTAGCAGATTGTTACTGCGAGTGTAGCAAAATGCTTGTGCTTGTAGTTCCGACCGTGCAGTAATATCTAACAAGTAATCTAACAATTTCACAACAACTACCTAAT